>NC_092041.1:29527578-29753592 GCF_003086295.3 Arachis hypogaea
AACATAATGACAGGAATTTAAATGGCAATTAAGAACAAGAATATAGAAATAAAATGGAAGTAAATAACTGAAACTTAAATTGCAAGAAACTTAAATAACATCAAAGATAAATGGCAAGGAACTAAAGGGTGCAGAAATTTAAAGAACATAAGGTAAATGGCAAAAAGTAGATGAACGGAATGTAAATAACAAGAGTAGTAAATAGACAGAATGTAGAAAGGGATTGGAAAATGGGTAATCAAATAACTGGAGCAAGAGAAATGAGAATTAATGATAGAGAGGATCATTAGGGATTAGAGATGTTAGTTTTCATGAATTGATGTTAGTCAAATCCTTCTCAATCATGGGTATAGATCTATGGCAAGTGGGTGATTGAATCCCAATCTCTTGGTGATTCAATCTCTCTCAACGTAACCAACTGCCACTCTCGTGATCTAATTGTTCATGAGAAGAGATGAAGCTCAATTTTAATCCAGCCACACAATTTCCAAAATCTCAACCAAGGAGAGTTACATCTCACATACTAACCAAGGTATATTGATTGAGGAAATCATGAAAGGATGAACTCTAAACTGAATTATGTGGCTCATTCATCAAATTCACCACATAATTCATATAGATTAACCCCTCTCTCGATGGTGGTTGAATCTTTGAAGAACAAGAGTTCCCTCTTTAGATCAACCACTAAAATTGAGAAAGAGAAGATGGGTTCACCAATTCATTCCAACCAACAGAGCTCCTCCCCCTAATGAAAGTGGGGTTTAGTGAGTCATTGCTCCAATTTCAACAACAATTGCCATGAACAAAAGTTAAACTAAATTGCAAAGAAATATGAAGAAGAATAAGTAAATGCTTGAAGATTAAGAAAATGAAGAAGAGAAGTTCCAAGATGAACCAAAATTAGCTCTCTGGGTCTTCTCTCGGAAGTACCAAAAGAGTTTCCAAATACAAGTGCTAAAAAAAATGACTAAGTGTAAAAAGTAAAGTAAAAGTGTAAAAGTCCAAAAGTCCCTTCAAAGTACAAACTCAATCTCTATTTATACTAGTCCTAAAGATCTTCAAGTGGGTTAGCAAGATGGGCTTCCTCTTTGTTGAATTCTTGGCTCAATTGATGAAGTTTCTGGCCTTTGTGAGGAATAGGGGAAGTAGAGCAATTTGGCACCAATTCTGGCCCATTGAGGGCGTTATTGGCACTAACTCCAGGCCAAATGCACGTTGGCAACGTGCAGGACAATTTCCTGGGTATGAAGTATGAAACTTGGGCATTGCTAGCCCAAGTTGTTGCCAACAACTTGCTTTTCCTCTTCTTGGCCTTACTTTCATGCTAAATGTAGCCCAGAATTTGAGTGTCAACCTTCAGCTTCAATATGGACTATTATACATCATTGGAAAGCTCTTGATGTCTATTTTCTAATGCCACTGGAATCACCCCAATTGGACTTTCCTAGCTCAAGTTATGGTTCCTCAAAGAAGGTAAGGTCAAGCTGCCAAGTTGTTGCCAAGTTGTTGTGAATAACGCACCCTCAACCCCAAGTTGGCAACGTGCCCGTGCATCACTCTCCCAAGGCAAGGACTTGGGGCTGGGGTTGTTGCAAAACACGCCCCCCTTGTGGCACGTTGGCAACGTGCTCGACCCACACCCCAAGGCCAATCTCTAGCTTTCTTGAATTTCACTTCATGTTCTTGTTTTTAGGGCCTAAAGATGACTCTGGTTTGGCTCCAATCTTGTGCTCCACCATGGACTATTATATATGGTTGGAAAGCTCTGAATGTTAGCTTTCCAACGCAACTGGAAGTACTCAATTTGGATCTCTGTAGCTCAAGATATCTTCCATTGAAGTGGACATGCTCAGGCTGCCTTGTTTTGGTAAGTTGGCGTTGGCAACGCCCATCTAGCGTTGGCAACGTGAGTGGTGCGGCATTTGGGCGTTTGGAACGCGGTTGGTGCGCCATTGGGCGTTTGGCACCCTGGTTGGTGCGCCAATGGGCGTTTAGCAGCCTGGTTGGTGCGCCATTACTTGGTGCCTAGCCAAGCTTTCTTGTGTGGCGTTGGCAACGCCATTCTTGAGTTGGCAACGCCAGCTCTTTTTCTTCCAGGGCTCCATTTGTTGCTTGGTTGTGTGGCGTTGGCAACGCCCATCTTGAGTTGGCAACGCCAGCTCCTTTTCTTCCAGGGCCAAGCTTGATTGTTTGGCGTTGTTAGCCTGCGTTGTCCTCAAAAACGCCCCTCATCTCTAGGCTGGCAACGTGCTCGAGGCTCCAAATTAGCTCTCTAAGATTGCTTGGGTGGACGTTGGCAACGTGGTTCTAGAGTTGGCAACGCCAGCTCTTCCTCCAGGGCCAAGTTCCTTGCTTGTGTCTTGTGTGTGGCGTTGGCAACTTGGTTCTAGAGTTGGCAACGCCAACCTTGCTTCCAGGGCCAAGTTTGCTTGCTTGTGGCTTGTGTGTGGCGTTGGCAACTTGGTTCTAGAGTTGGCAACGCCAACCTTGCTTCCAGGGCCAAGTTTGCTTGCTTGTGGCTTGTGTGTGGCGTTGGCAACTTGGTTCTAGAGTTGGCAACGCCAACCTTGCTTCCAGGGCCAAGTTTGCTTGCTTGTGGCTTGTGTGTGGCGTTGGCAACGCCAATCCCAAGTTGGCAACGCCAACTTCTTGCCTTGGTTGCCTCCAGGGCCAAGCTTGCTTTGTGTTGTGGAGTTGGCAACGCCAATCCCAAGTTGGCAACGCCAACTTCTTGCCTTGGTTGCCTCCAGGGCCAAGCTTGCCTTGTGTTGTGGAGTTGGCAACGCCAATCCCAAGTTGGCAACGCCAACTTCTTGCCTTGGTTGCCTCCAGGGCCAAGCTTGCCTTGTGTTGTGGAGTTGGCAACGCCAATCCCAAGTTGGCAACGCCAACTTCTTGCCCAGCTTGCATCATTCTTGCTTCCATGCTTCCTTGTTTCATCACCTATCATCAACAAGGTAAATAGCTTCAAAGTCTTACCAATTCAAGCAATAAATTTCATGAGATTCATTCATACTCATTCATATATGCATTCCTTAAATCATTTGCATGAATTTGGCTAGAATTAACATGTTCCTTGATATCATCATGCATGGAAACAAAACTCATAAAAGGACTTGTTTATTAAGAGAAAATGAGTGAATTTAAGCTAAAACTAACTAAACTAACTAACTAGTAAAGCAAATATGCACTTGCATCAGTGTACAAACTAACGCTCTTCCCGTTTGCTCTGAGGGACGGAGCAAAGCTATGGCTAGATTTTCAACCTAAAGAGAGTTTGGATACTTGGAACAAGGTTGTTACTGAGTTTCTTACTAAAATTTTCCCACCAAATAAGCTGACTAAGCTTAGGGTGGAGGTTCAGACCTTCAGGCAGAAGGATGGTAAAACTCTTTATGAAGCTTGGGAGAGATACAAGCTACTGACTAGGCAATGCCCTCCGGACATGTTCTCCAAATGGACACAACTAGATATCTTCTATGAAAGTTTGGGTGAAATGTCCAAGATGTGCTTAGATAATTCTGCAGGAGGCTCATTGCACAACAAGAAGACACCGGAGGAGACTATTGAGCTTATTGAATTGGTTACTAGCAACCAATACTTATACTCATCTAACAAGAATCCTGTGAACTCTGAGACCTCTCAGAAGAGAAGCATATTGGAAGTGAAAGTTGTTAATTCTCTTCTTGCTCAGAATAAGCTTATGTCTCAGCAAATAAATCTACTTACTCAGCAGATGGGTGGCATGCAAGTCTCAGCTATCAACACCTAAAATCCACCTCAAGAGGCCTCTTATGACATGACAAGTAATTTTGTGCAGAATGATAATTATGATCATGCTCAATTCTCTTTTGAACAGGTCAATTACATAGCGAGTACTCCTAGAAATTCCAATAATGATCCATATTCTCAGACCTACAATCAAGGGTGGAGAAATCACCCAAATTTTGGGTGGAGAGACTAACCTCAAAGACCTCAGAACTTCAACAATAATTCTCAGGGTGGCTTCCAATAGAACAATTACAATAACCGCCAATTTCAATCTCATCAACAACAACCACCTCCACAGGAAAATTCTAAATCCCAAGAAGATTCTAATTGGGAAATGATGAGGAGTTTTGTGCAGAAAATCAGAGCATCAATCAAGGATTTGGAGATTCAGATGGGTCAAATAGCCACCAGAGTTAATGAAATTGATCAGAAGACCACTAATAGCCTTCCTGATAACATAATTCCAAATCCAAGAGAGGAATGCAAGGCTATCACCTTGATAAATGGACAAGTGGCAAGTATGGAAGCACAAGTTAGTAAGGAGCCCGTTGAAAAAGAAGCTCCATAGGAGAAGAATGAAGTAGAGCACGCCCCTCCAAAGCATGTGGACAACCCATTCCCAGACTCTCTTGACATTTATCCTACATTGCCAAAGGCTCCTGAGTACAAGCCTAAGATGCCATATCCTCAGAGATTTCAAAAGGAGACCAAGGACAAGCAATTTTCAAGGTTCTTGGAAGTCTTCAGAAAGTTGCAAATCAATATTCCTTTTGCTGAGGTTTTGGAGCAAATGCCTATTTATGTCAAGTTCATGAAGGAGCTGTTGTCAAAGAAGAAGCGTTTAAAGGGAGATAAGACAGTAGTCCTAACTAAGGAATGTAGTGCCATAATTCAGAATGACTTACCAAAGAAGATGCTAGATCCAGGGAGCTTTCAAATTCCATGCACCATTTGGAGCACAACCTTTGAGAAAGCCCTATGTGATCTGGGAGCAAGCATAAATCTAATGCCTTTATCTGTGATGAAAAAGCTGCAAATCCAAGAGGTAAAACTCACAAAGATAGCATTACAGATGGTAGACAAATCTATGAAGCCTGCATACGGATTAGTGGAGAATATCTTGGTTAAAGTGGGAAAGTTCTTTCTCCCAGTAGATTTTGTGATTCTTGACACAGGGGAGCGTGAGAATGCCTCAATAATTCTAGGAAGACCATTCCTAGCCACTGGAAGAGCTCTGATTGATGTAGAAGTAGGCGAATTAGTGCTTAGATTACATGATGAGCAACTAGTCTTCCATGTTTTCAAAGATGTACATTCAGCAGGAAAAGAAGAGAGGTGCATGCAGACTGAGCTTTTTGATCTAACCCTTCAAAAACCCCCTGATGATACACAGCAGAATCTGCAGCTCAAACCTCCCTTGGTAACAATCAATAAAATTCCTCCTGACATCAAACCCAAGTTTGGTGTTGGGAATGCATCATCTACCAAGGAGGAGGTTCCCAAAAAGAAGAAAGTACCCAGAGGATGAAAAGACAAAAAGATCTCCACTGAAGGTTTCTCCCCATAAATGAAGGTGGTGTTGACCAGCAATCCAGCATGAATTTATACAGTAAACAGAATCCTCTCTCTGTAGCATATTGAGCTACTTTATGGAGACACAGGAAAGAAGTTCAAGGTAAGGGGTGAAGAGCTGAGCCCCTATGATCCTCCTCCATAGAGGAGCTGACTGTCAAGCTAGTGACGGTAAAAAAGCACTTGTCGGGAGGCAACCCGATGATTTCGTATCCTTAGTTATTTTCATAGTAGTATTTTTCTTAATTATTTAATTTTTATTGAGTTTTATCTGATCATGCAGCTATTTTAAAACAAGAACTAAACACTTCAAAAAAACACATTCCACGCGCGCGCCTAGTGCGCGTTCGCGTCCATAGTGAATGCAAATTGAGGAGATTAAATAGAAAGTTGCCCTGGAATTGTGCAGGAACTATGCCTCGCGCACCAGCTCACCTATGCCTACGCGCATCAGACGCATATGCGTCCCACTGGTTCTCGGCAATCCACATGGGAGCGCACATGGCCCGCACGCGTGCCTTGAAAAATCGACGTAAATGGGTGCATGGCCGAGAGTTGTGCTGGCCTCGCACTAGATTTATGCTAGAAGCATAGATTGACCCACGCGTACACGTGCCTAATGCGTACGCGCCCTTTACACCACTTGGCAATCCATGCGCAGGCGCACTGGACGCATCCGCGTCCCTTCCCTTTTTTGCAACCCACGCACACGCACGTAGTGCGCGTCCGCGGCGGTTGCACTGCATCAATTACTCAGTGCGCCGCCCTGTTTTCATTCTCTCTCTTCCCAAATCCTAATTCTCTCATTCTTTTCCCCTCTTATTTTTTCTTTTATCATACTAATTTTTTTCTTTTCCCTCTCTGTTTTCAATTCTTCTTTGCTTGAGGACAAGCAAACCTTTAAGTTTGGCGTTGACGCTTCGCTTATGGCTTTTCTATTTAGCACCAAAGGGAGATGAATGTTCTTCATGGAGGAATGAAATGGCCACCAGCATAACTGAGGTGGTTGAGTTCCTTTCATTCTATTTCTCTTCCGTTCTTATTGTGTTGTCTTCTGTTCTCTATTGCTTTGATTGCCTGCATGATCTTTATTTCAAAAAAAATATTGTCTCATGTATTGCTCACTAAACTTGAAACAAAAGAAAAAGAAGTGATGTATTGCATGAGAGATTAAGTTTAATTTTTAGAGTAGTCTTATTTACTTAAATGTGGTGGTATTATTTGTGATTTTGAATGCATGACATGAACAGTGCGTATTTGAATTTGAATCAAAAGATGTTGATGTATAAGGAACAGGAATTTAGAGAATTATTATGACTTCTCTGAAATAAACAAAAATTTAATCCTTGAAGCAAAAGAAACAACAAAAGAAAAAGAAACTATAAAAGCAAGGTCCAAGACTCTGAGCATCAATGACTAAGGAGGTCAAACATGATTAAAAGCTCAAAGAGTTGTTTCCCTAGTCATATGCTTGTGGTGTGATTGTGTCAAGTAATCCTTGAGACAGAAAACTTAGAGTCGAGACCAAGTGCATTTAACAGAGTATGCCAAAGGCTTTGAGAACCACTGTCTGGGAGTAACTGAAAGAAAAATCAGAACTTAAAGAGAGTTCCCCCATTAAGTGCTTGTGGTGTTTTTGTGTCAAGTAACCTTGAGACGAAACATTTAAAGTCACGGTTAGGCTTAAGGTGCAAAGCATTAAAGAAAAATAAATTAAAGAAAATTATGCTGTGTTCAAGGATTAAAATAGAGTATAAAGATCAGAGAATTCATAATATAATCCGGATTCTAATTCCGAATGACACTAATGTTCCTCTGATTCAAAGGAGAGTGAGATGCCAAAATTGTTCAAAATTACCATGAATAAACCCCATTTTAAGAAAAGAATTGAGCTTAATCGAACTCTTATTCTCATGCAAATTCACATCCTAAGCTTATATTAGTTTGGTTGCTTGAGGACAAGCAACAATTCAAGTTTGGTATTGTGATGCGTGAGCATATTTCCTATCTTTTCCTGGTGAATTTGCATTTAACTTGATGAGTTTAAGAAAGAATTAATTATCTTTTAGCTACTATGGATGCTACTTTGAGTCTTGTGCAATTCTGTTTATTTTAGGTAGCATTTGGCTGGATTTGATGGAAATGGAAGGAATCACAAAGCTGTCAAGCCTGACCTCTTTGCATTTAATGAATCATAACTTGAGATATAGAGGTCCAAATGAAGCGGTTCCAGTTGTGTTGGAAAGCTAACATCCGGGGTTTCACAACGATATACAATTTATTATAGTTGACTTGGTGTTAAAGGTGCGCACGCGCAAATCACGTGCACACACACATTGGCAAAAAGTCCATTGGCGCGCACACGCACCTGGCGCGTACACGCGACATGTGCGACGTACTGCAAACTCAGAATTCGCCCCCAGCAATTTCTGAGCTACTTTTGACCCAGTTTTCAACCTAGAAAGCACAAATCAGAGGCTACAAAGTGAAGGAATCAAGTGGTCCCCATCCATCAATTGAAGAGTTGTTGATTGCCATCATTAATTCTAATTTAAATTTAAATATTATTTGAAATTAGGAAAAAGATATTATTTAGTTTTAAAAATTAGGATTTAAATTTATTAGGATTAGATATAAAAGGATATACAACATTGAACTTTTCATTCAATTCCAGACTATCAAAATACATTTTATCAGAATCCTTATTTTCTCTCTGAACCATGAGCAACTAAACCTCCATTGTTAAGGTTAGGAGCTCTATCTATTGTATGGATTGATACTATTATTTTTCTATTTTAATTCATATTTTGATTTATATTTCAATAATTATTTTTGTTCTTTATTTTATGAATTTGGGTGGAACGGAAGTATGACCCATGTTCTAATTGAGTTCTTGTATAACTTGGAAAAGCTCATTACTTGAACAACAACTTGAAAACATATTATTCTGAATTTCTAATTGTTTGTATTTAACGGGATACATGACATATAATCCTCTTATTTTTGGATAATTAGGATTCTTGTGGCATATAAACTGGAATTTGATCATCACCCTCTAATTGGAATTAATTGACCAAGAAATTGGCAGTTGATGAATTTTAGAGGAGACTAGGAAGGTCTAAGGAATTAGGGTCTAGTCACATATAGTTTTCCATAAATTAAATCTTGCATGATTAAAATAAATTAACAAGAAAAGTCAATCCAAAAAATAGATATCTCTGAAACCTTAATTGTTTCTCCATATATATTTCACAACTTCTTTACTACTTGCATTATGATATTCTTGATTATTGTTTAATACTCTTTGAACATCCAACACTCTTTTTTGCTTGCCTAACTAAGTAAATCATTTAACCATTGTTGCTTAATCCATCAATCCTCGTGGGATCGACCCTCACTCACATGAGGTATTACTTGGTACAACCTGGTGCACTTGCCGATTAGTTTGTGGTTGTTAACACCACACCAGTTAGGTTAGGACTAGTGGCTTGGTTTAGGTATTTTATTTATTTATTTATTAAAATAGGAGTAGTAATGTAATTTTTATAAAATAAATAAAAAGTAAAATAATAATTACTTACTTAGATTATTTATAAAGTATTCATCTTTAAAAATACCTTTAAATTACCAATCTTTAAATTATTTTTCAGTTAAATACCAAATTGATAAAAATTAGAAACAAGTAAATTAATTCTCTTTTATTTATAAAATAAGGTTAAAAATTTAAATATTTAACATTAAGGCATATAAAATATTCACTATTTTTCAATTATAAAAACTCTAAATAATAAACAAGAATTTACTCGACTTATATGTAAAAATCTCTAAAAATATAATCTTAAATAAATATAATAGATCATAAAGAATTTATTAATGATTTTTCAAAATTCGGGGTCTTACAAGAACACCAATGTATAAACATACAAAAGTACAATAATTTCAATAAAAAATATACCTATTAATACCTAAAAAAAATCTAAACAAATTACAAAGACACATGTAACTTGGTAAAGAAAAAAAAGTATATCATAGACCAAGTTGTACCATCAGGCTATCATAAAGAAGATCCACACCAATTATACTACTAAATACAACTTACCTTCTTTACACATTGAGTATCATTCTCACTCAAACACCAGACATTGACTTCGGTGAATTTCGAATGATCACTCATATCATATGAAGTGTCATACGATCCTTCTTCATAAGTTGATGGTTCCATTTACGCATACTCTCAACCTGCCTTCAGCGGCAACAACTAGACCTTGCTCCTATGTAGGTGGAACTCTATAGCTCCATGAAAGAGCTGTTCTGTGTCACGATGACGGGACATGCACGATGATGACGACAACTAAGGTGGCGTTGGGGTGCGATATCGGTGTGTAGGATGAGTTTCTCATTGATGGGAAGGATAGTATTATAAACAGAATTGAGGAGTGGCTCTCCGCGTTTGATCGGTCTCCGCGGTGGCACGATGACGACGCAACTACCATGATGGCAAGAGGACCTGAAGACTGGTGAGGATGCGATCACGGGTTTAGGGTTTGCTGACTCCTTAAAGCGGACATCATTAATGTACCGCTGTATCAATCCTTATGTTTAAAATTTTTAATTAACAAATATCAATATATTATTAAATGTAATATTTTGAGTAAAAAATAATAATTAATTATTATTAAAATTTGGCTAATTTTAAGTAGGTCTCTAATATTTTTTATATAAAAAATATTAGAAGATTATCAAAATTTATTATTTTAGTCATTAATTAATCACTATTATTTAAAAATATAGGCTTAAAACATATTATAAAATTATTAAAGTAAAAAATTGAATTAGTGACTAAGAATAATGTTAAAAACAATAAATTATGATGATTCTCTAACGTGTATATCTATAACAAGGAGCTTTCTTCGGTAGGAAAAAAATAATCTAGACCTTGAAGGACCAAGTTTATAAATTCAAATAATAAAAAATATATGGGTTGGTTCACAAATAAAGCAGAATAACGGTTGAGAGGAATTTGAAAAAAATTTAGAATTTCTTATTACAAAAACTCCAACGACGCACCATGGTAGAGGAGATCGAGTGATTGAACTCCAAAATTCTTATTAGAATTTTTCGATTCTAATGGGGGAGAAATACCGCGATGCCGCATCTCCAACTCCTTCCACCACCACCGACTCACCCGCATCTGAGCCTACATCAACGTGTCACCGTGCCGGAGCTCTGAAGCGCAAGGCCAGCTCCCTCTCACTATAGCGTGTCAAATCCGCACGGTGTCATCGCTGCGTGGTCATCTTTTCCGGCAAGTTCTGCCGCTTGTTCTGCCTTTACTCCGACGGATGTGAAGCACTTGGAGCACAGTTTGGGCGTGGACTCAGTGCGGCTGGCTGAAGAGATCTGAGAGAAGAGCAAAATAGAGAGATTCAGAGATGAAAGAGAGCTTGTCTCGCTGTTGTCGTTGCCGTCACCACTGCAGTTCATCACCTCTCCAGATCTGGTCACAATGCCCAAGCCTCTGAGGCTGTTCCATTACGACCTTCTTGACGAGACGAAGAACAAGCTCGATTACATCCTCTCTCTCTCTCTCTCTCTCTCTCTCTCTCTCTCTCTCTCGAACTTTCTCGAGCACCGCCTTCGTATTCTCGTCTTCAAGTCCGGCATGGCCAAGTCCATCCATCAGTGCATATTAGGTCATTTTACATCTTTTCACATTTTTCCTCAATTTAGGGTTTTTAAATTCTTAATTTTCTATCACTCACGTTTCTTTGTTTTTTTTGTGCTTACTTTAAAGTTTAGAATCTAATTTCTTAAACATTCAAGTAGCTCAAAATTATAGTCTGATCTCTTTGTTGGTTTCTAGGCTTTTGATAAATTATTTAATTATGTATCTAGCTTAGTTCAAATGATTGTAGATGAAGGATGATTTCAAAAAGTGAACAAATTTTACTGTGAGCAGCATTTTCATAGACCACAGAAGAGGTTCATTGAGCTAGAGGCTCTGGAGAAAATCATACAGGAAAGAATAGGTTTGTTACTTGCTTTGGACATCTAAATTAAAACAATATAGTTGTACTAAAGATACTGAATTAGACATGCTTTGGACATCTCACATGTTTATTCAGATTGAGAATTGCTAGTGAAAATGAAATCAGTAAACCTTGTCCCAACCTGATTTATTCAGATTAGAGCATTCATTCAAGTCTTGTGCGTTGTGTTTTGATTCTTCCAGATTCAATAACCTCTTTGATTTGAAATTGGTAATTGTGAAAAAGGGTGACAATGATTTATTAGGCTTGATAAACATTGAAAAGGGTTACGATTCTCGAGCAGTGGGTTCAGGATGGCAAAACTCTTAGCTACAATAAACTGTTAGTAGTTATCAAGCAACTTAGGTCACGCAAAAGATATAAAAACGCCCTCGAGGTATTATCATCATCATCATTAATTACTACTTAGTCTTTAATTAATTAATAAAAATATTATTTATTCGAACTTTAGGTTGAATCATGATCTAGCTGTAAAATGCGATTCAAATGTTATAAGATAGTAAGATACTATGTTTTCTGGGTTGAGTTTTGGGATCTTTGTGAAAATGAACCGTGTTTGCAGTTATTATTTTGGATGTTTGAGAAAGGATACTCTACCCATTATGCAACTTGAAGAGGTATTGCTTCTATTGGTAGTAAAGTTTTGTTGTTGATTATCTGTGTTTTATTTGGATTGCACTGAATTCTTGGACTTTCTTTCCTTATTAGATTAAAGTTGTTGTTTCTGCGCTATCGAACACACGAGGCTTGAACTGGCCTAGTTCTTTCAAGAAACAAAGACACAGAACAGGAGACCTAGATTTGCTTGATTGGCTTAAAGCCATGTTTGGTTTCCAAGCATGTATTTTGACCAACACGCAATGCTAGAGGAGAATGATTTATTATTCATTACATTTTTTTGTCTAATCTTCTTAAATTTTTATTGCATATGGTAAATTTGTGTGCAGAGGGACAACGTCAGGAATCAGAGAGAGCATTTGATTCTACTTCTTGCTAATTCTCATATAAGGCTACATCCTAAACCTGAGCCTCTAAACATGGCACGTACCTGTCTAATAATGGTCAATTCTAACTTCAGATGGCATATGAACTACACAGTCTAATGGCTGGAAATGTCAGCATTGTTACGGGTGAAAATATCAAGCCTTCTTATGGTGGTGATGAAGAGGCATTTCTACGCAAGGTTATAACTCCCTTCTACCGAGTAATAGACACGGTATGCTTTTGTTTTATCAAAGACATTGCAATAGCCAAGTACTTATATTCTCTAGGTCACTACGTCCTTAGTAATCCAGTTAATTAATGCAGGAAGCCAAGAGAAGCAGAAATGGAACCGCTCCTCACTCAGTATGGTGCAACTATGATGATCTAAATGAGTATTTCTGGTTTGTTTCCTTTTTGTATTTTATCTTTGAATTGACTTTTTGGTCCGTTTCATCAGTTGTTATTGAATTTATTTGATTTATTTATTTTGTGCACTATGTTGCAGGTCACCTGATTGCTTTTCTCTTAGATGGCCAATGCGTGATGATGGTGACATTTTAGATGTCTGAGAAAGGATACTCTGAACCTGTAATAAGTTTATTTCATAAGTTGGATGACATTGAACTTGCGAAGAGTATCTATGAGGAGTGGAAATCTAGAAATCGGTATTTCAAAAATTTCGTTATTCCGAATATGATGATAACAGCTTACAGCAGAAAGGGCAATATGGAGGAAGCTGAAGCCATTGTTAATAGGACAATTATGAAGGGAGGAAAGCCAAATTTATAGACTTGGTCAGGGCTCTTGCTTGGATATATTCCACAAAGAAATTTTTCGATGGCTGTTCGATGTTTAAAAGAGGTAGTTTCTATCTGTAAAGTGGGGTGTAAGTGGAGGCCACTACCGGAATTCTTAGCTACCATTTTTCAGTACTTGAAATTTAATAGAGATATGGAGGAGGCAAAGGATTTGATAAGGTTACTCAGCAGCAAGAATATTGTCTCCCTTGATGTTCATAACAAGCTGATGAGTTGGATTAAGGATGTGGAATCAAATGTGCCTGCAATTGATGTGCTGGGAGGCAATTCACATAAACAAATTGGTGAAATTTCAGAGCCAGAGGAAGATGAGAACACGAACAACCCTGACTTCAAGCCCAGAGGTGTTGGGGTGTTCGAGGTCATCTCAATTGAGCCAGTCACAATATTGCAGGTCCGATGTCGCGACGAGGCTGGAAGTTGATCAATCTTGCTATCCTTTTCTTTATTAGTCAGACTAGTATTTTGTGGATTATGTTGGTATATAACTTTTTAGGAATTCCGTTACCTGATGTACTCATTCTGCTCAAACAAGACACTATGATTTTTGATACACTATTACTATTAAGGGTTTGTTGGCAAACACCTTGAAAAGGATAAAAGTGCGTTCTGTTTTTTTATGTTTGATAACTTTTTTTTCTTTGAACGTAGACGGAATTTTGTATCCTAAAAGTGCGTTCATTTGAAGCAAGAAATTGTAACTTTTGCGTTACCTTAACGTGTGTTTAGGTTTATTGCTCGTCATTATTAGTTTAATAATTTTTTCCATAATTTTTTTATCATTTTTAATACTTTCCTTTATGTTTTGATTTTTTAATTTTTTAATTAAATTTTTTATTGTACTTTGTTATAATATGAATTATTGATTTTATTAAAAATGACAAAGTAAATAAAAAACTGATCATACATACTAAAAAAGTCATAAGTAATAAAATATTATCGTCCAAAATAATTCTAAATAAAAAAATACTAAAAATATTAAAACAATTATAGAATAATTTTTGTTTGTTATTGTAAAATTTATTATTGTAATTTTTGTGTACTATTTATTATTCTAATTTTTTATAATATGTATTATTGTTCCAATTAGAAATGATAAATTAATCACTTAGAATTTATTATAAACTCTTTTTCGGTTTTTTCAATTTTTTCCCAGAAAAAAAAATCATATGTCAATATAAAAGATGAAATTGTACAGGAGGATATGTGTTTCATTAAAATATAGAGTAATTTTTTGGTGCACTGTAGGTAGTAATTCAAGCTATTTTTGGGAGTATGGATTTGTATTACATTATTTTTTGGGTGAGATGTAGGTGTAATCCATGTTACAAAGTCCAAAAAAATCAATCTTTCAAAAAAATCGATCTTTAAATAGTTAGTCCAACCAAACCCACTTGGACCGGTTTGCAAATATATTAAACCTTGGGTCAAAACTAGCATTTTTAACAACTATTGTACGGATGTCATCCCAACCCTTTATTTAGCATCTTGTTCTATGGTTTTTCATGGTTTTGAAAATACTTTCTCAACTAAAGACATTCTCCTATAACAATATATAAAGGGAATAAGGGAGTTTGTCTATATAACAATACATAAAAGAAATAAGAAAGTTTGGTGTCCAATTTTTGCTTTTCCATCTTAACCCCATTAATAAAGAGTAACTGGTGTATCTTTTTGTTTTGAAAAAGGTAAAAAAAGTAAATTATCAATTAACTTTTTTTCATTTATATTACGGTTACTTATTCATTCCACGCATAACTTCCAATCACTTCGGATGTGTTTGGGTTCACGTTGGAGAAAAGAAAAATTCTTTTGAATGTCTTGAACGTCCAATTTTTATATTTAGCAACTTTTTGAAACTCTAAACCCAAGAGTGCTTTCACCTCTGAATCTACGTTCACTTGAACTAAAAATTCTAGTTTTTGCGTTCACATTGGGGAAGACTGATTACTGTTGAGAAATTAGGTAAAAAGTTTATTCATTTTCTACCAACCCTATCCTTCATTTTCTTCTGTAGAGAGGATGCAAGTAACTATATAACTTTCACAATAATTCTTTGTGTATGTTCTTCGTTCCAATTTTTTTTTCATCAAAATCTTTTAGATCAATCACTAAGGTAAATATTTTAATTTTTTTATTACTTTTAGTGCTCTCTTTTATATTTTAATTTTTATATTTTTTATTGTATTTTTTATTTATATGACAAATATTTTTTATATTATTTTTTTTTGTTTTTTTTTTCTTTGAACGTAGACGTAATTTTGTATCCTAAAAGTGTGTTCATTTGAAGTAAGAAATTGTAGTTTTTGCGTTACCTTGACGTGTGTTTAGGTTTGTTGCTCATCATTATTAGTTTAATAATTTTTTCCATAATTTTTTTATCATTTTTAATACTTTCCTTTATATTTTGATTTTTTAATTTTTTAATTAAATTTTTTATTGTACTTTTGTTATAATATGAATTATTGATTTTATTAAAAATGACAAAGTAAATAAAAACTGATCATACATACTAAAAGAGTCATAAGTAATAAAATATTATCGTCCAAAATAATACTAAATAAAAAAATACTGAAAATATTAAAACAATTATAAAAATTTTTTGTTTGTTATTGTAAAATTTATTATTGTAATTTTTGTGTACTATTTATTATTCTAATTTTTTATAATATGTATTATTGTTCCAATTAGAAATGATAAATTAAATCACTTAGAATTTATTATAAACTCTTTTTCAGTTTCTTCAATTTTTTCCCAGAAAAAAATCATATGTCAATATAAAAGATGAAATTGTACAGGAGGATATGTGTTTCATTAAAATATGGAGTAATTTTTTGGGAGTGAAGTACCAACCCGGCCCCTGTCCATTTCCAAAAATGACAACGCGACCCCTCAAAATAAAATTGATCCAGTTCGGTCCCTGTCCCCGATTTCCGTCACACAAGGCGGTCCTCATGCGTTTTTCTCCGGCGAGATTTGACGGAAAACGCTGAGCTGACTCGTTCGGTACTTGACCTGTCATAGGAGGTAGATGACGTGTTCAATCAGTGCTGAGCTGGAGAAATTGAAATGGACAGGGACTAATTTGTCCTACCCAATTACCATATAAACGATGTCGTTTCAGTTGGAAGCAACGTTTCATGTGCTTTTCAGAAGGTGGGTTTCCATAAAAACCCTTCCCCCAGCCTCGACATCCTAACAGAGCCATGAGCAGCAGCAACGAACCAGCGTCAAGTTCCATGGATGGGAGTGGAAGAGAAGTTTTTAAAGATGAAGGCAAAAGTTCTCTAAGCGTATCTGTAGGAAGTGTTGCTGCGCCGAAGAAGAAGAAGTTCATTGCTCCACGATACCGGTGTGGGACACATGCTATTTTGTTTCTCTCTTCAACAGAATTAAACCCTAATCGGTTATTTTTTGGTTGTCCACACTTCAAGGTAATCTAAAATTTAATTTAAGTTTTGTTGATTTTAACTCAGATGTGACATCTTATGAGCTGTGGGTATATTCTACAGAGCACAAAATCGCATTGTAAATTTTTTACATGGTTAGATGATTATGTTGCATCATTTGAAGAGTTTTCCAGAAATTCTCCTGATATAGAAGGTTGGACGTAAGATCAGAGTCAGATTCCTGATGTTGCTGGTGTTGATGCTGGAAAACTGAGGGAACTAGATGCAAGAGTTCGTGGGTTAGAATTGGAAGCTAAAAATTGTAATGTCAATAGTGGTTCTAGCGGCAGTAGTGTTAAAGCTTTTGTTATTGCTTTTGTATTTGGAATTGTGATCTCCAAATTTTTTTGAGGCATATGAGTAGCAAGAACCTTCTGTGACACTAGGTTCATAGTGTGTCTTGTTTCTTACAACTGTATGTTGTTTACATCATAATTTGTATTACTTTAGAAGTATGTATGTTATTTCAGATGAGATTATGATTTGATCCAAGAAAAAGGGTCTATTACTACTTTGATGAATTCTAGGAGCATGTAGTCATACAGATTGCTTACTGAAAAATGTTGGATAAACAAACCCAGAAGATGTCTTATATAAAATATTAACACAAAATAACCAAACATGTCCTTGTTCAGCATGAGAAAGGGACAACTTATAGCCCTCTAACACCAAAAAGAAGGCCAACATGTAGCCTTGAACCAAAATATTTCCTAAATTTGTCAAGTTTCAAACTGACTTAAACATCTTATACATTATTCTAGTAGAGTTTCAAAATGACTTAAACATGCATACAAACACTTAAAAGCTTCCAAAATATTTCCTAAATTTCTAAACACTAACACTTAGACTAATAACAAAAGGAGTCATTCTTATCATCTATGTCAACAGCAACATATCAGATATCAAGTCTTCCTCGGAGGTATAAACCCAGGAGTAGGAATGAACTTGAAAAGCCTTGCTGCAGTCCCGGAACTTGCTGCAGCCATGGTCTCAGCAGAAGGAGCACTTTGTTGAAAGAAAACATTAGCAGTTGTTGTCTTCGGGTTCACAGCCTGACCGGTTGGAACACGTGGTCTAAGACCTGATGCTGCTTGAACTGATAGTGGAGTAGGTTGTCCAAATGAAGGTGGAGCCGAGATAGGAGCGGTTGGGGGCCTAACCACAGGGTGCTTTCTTCTTTGGGCATAACTGAGGTTGGGGGTGGAGCAGGGTTGTGGGGGTGGTTGATTCAGGTTCATAGCCTCTCCTGCAACCTGTAACAAAAATTTAATGAGAATAAAATAAACAAAAAGTTTAAAACAACATTGACCAATCACTATACCTCATCTTTCTGGGGTGCATTTTGTGAAAGGGGAATTTCTTCTCCCTGTTCTTGTTGGTCAGAAGTACCCTTCTTATGCATTGTCTTTGGAAGTTTCTTCTTATACTTCTTTGCCTTTGCTAGCAGATGAGTATAAACATGTTAGTACAAGGAGAGTGTAATATGTCATGTTACAAGAATAGGGATAAGGAGCAGGGTAAAAGATATTACCTGTGGATCCATAGGTGGGGGAGGTTGAACACTAGCACTGTTCAGATTGACATTAGGTCCTACATCCTAATCATATAAACAACCAATAGTGAGACACATAAACCCCTCACAATATTTACATGAGACAACTAAACCCTCCAGAAATTTTATACGAGACACGTAAACCCTTAACAACTACTACTGTGTACCAAATCGAACCCTAATTACCTGGCCTCTATTCTGGTTTGTGTCAAAGGGTACAATCTGCAACCCCTTCCCCTTACCAGCTCTTCTCTCCTTCTTGGTCAATGGCTGCCAGTTTGGGTCCTTTGGGTCATTCTTACAGGTCTTGTAGTAATGCCCAAGCTATCCACACTTGCTGCACATCACTTCAAAGGTTTTCTTGGCTTTAGTGGCGTGCATCTCAGGTTCTACAGGATCTACCTTCCTCTTCATCTTGGGGCGATGAGCTGGTCTCTTGATGTTGGGTGGTTCCGTTCTTGGAGCATCACATGGGGTCCAGTACTCCTCTGAATTAACTGGTTTGATGCAATGCATATATGTTGCTCTGATTGATTGCATGGTGAGCCATTTATGCACATGCTCCTCTCGCTTCAGACCAATTTTATACATTGCTGCAACAGCGTGACAACAAGGCATGCCTAACAAGAAGCACAATCCAGACATGCAATCCACAAGGTGTTATGATACAATAATTCAAATAATGATTGACTCATAAACAACAAGTATGCCAATATTCCAACACCAACACAACAGAAATTTATAAAATTTCATAAGATACAATAAATCAGATAAGATGATTTCATAAACAACCTTACCAGTAAGTTGCCAAACATTACAAGTGCAGGTCCTTTGTTGAAGGTTAACTCTAACCTTGCTTGCCCCTCTGTGAACCTCGAAGAGAACCCTATCATTGTCTCCAGCTGATGAGCGGATAATTTATACACTTTTTGGCATTGTTTTTAGTGTGTTTTTGGTATGATCTAGTTAGTTTTTAGTATATTTTTATTAGATTTTAGTTGAAATTCACTTTTCTAGACTTTACTATGAGTTTGTGTGTTTTTCTGTGATTTCAGGTATTTTCTGGCTGAAATTAAGGGACCTGAGCAAAAATCTGATTCAGAGACTAAAAAGGACTGCAGATGCTGTTGGATTCTGACCTCCCTGCACTCGAAGTGGATTTTCTGGAGCTACAGAAGCCCAATTGGCGCGCTCTTAACGGCGTTGGAAAGTAGACATCCTGGGCTTTCCAGCAATATATGATAGTCCATACGTTGCCCAAGATTTGATGGCCCAAACCGGCGTTCAAAGTCAACCTCCGAAATCCCAGCGTTAAACGCTGGAACTGGCACCCAAATGGGAGTTAAACGCCCAAACTGGCATAAAAGCTGGCGTTTAACTCCAAGAAGAGTCTCTACACGAAAATGCTTCATTGCTCAGCCCAAGCACACACCAAGTGGGCCCGGAAGTGGATTTTTATGTCATTTACTCATTTCTGTAAACCTTAGGTTACTAGTTTTCTATAAGTAGGACATTTTACTATTGTATTAAAAATCTTTTGATCACTTGAGATCTCTAGATCATCTTTGGACATCTAGTTCTTAGATCATTGGGAGGCTGGCCTCACGGCCATGCCTAGACCTTGTTCTTATGTATTTTCAATGGTGGAGCTTCTACACACCATAGATTAAAGTGTGGAGCTCTGCTGTACCTCGAGTATTAATGCAATTACTATTGTTCTTCCATTCAATTCCGCTTGTTCTTGTTCTAAGATATCACTTGTTCTTCAACTTGATGAATGTGATGATCCGTGACACTCATCATCATTCTCACCTATGAACATGTGACTGACAACCACCTCTGTTCTACCTTCGATTGGGTGAATATCTCTTGGATTCTTTAACCGGAGTCTTCGTGGTATAGGCTAGAACTGATGGCGGCATTCAAGAGAATCCGGAAGGTCTAACCTTGTCTGTGGTATTCTGAGTAGGATTCAATGACTGAATGACTGTGACGTGCTTCAAACTCCTAGCAGGCGGGGCGTTAGTGACAGACGCAAAAGAATCGATGGATTCTATTCCGGCCTGACCGAGAACCGACAGCTGAATTCCGCGTGCTGTGACAGAGCATATGCAATCGTTTTCACTGAGAGGATGGGAGGTAGCCATTGACAATGGTGAAACCCTACACAAGCTTGCCATGGAAAAGAATAAGAAGGATTGGATGAAGACAGTAGGAAAGCAGAGAGACGGAGGGGAAGGCATCTTCATGCGCTTATCTGAAGTTCCTACCAATGAATTACATAAGTATCTCTATCTTTACCTTTTTGTTATTTTCGTTCATCACCATTACCATTTGAGTTTGCCTAACTAAGATTTACAAGATGACCATAGCTTGCTTCAATACTAACAATCTCCGTGGGATCGACCCTTACTCGCGTAAGGTTTATTACTTGGACGACCCAGTGCACTTGCTGGTTAGTTGTGCGAAGTTGTGTAATGCCATGGTATTGAGCTACCAAGTTTTTGGGGCTCATAACCGGGGATTATGAGAGTTGTGAAAAAGTATTGTTCACAATTTCGCGCACCAAGTTTTTGGCGCCGTTGCCAGGGATTGTTCAAGTTTTGAGCAAGCTTTTGGTAACATCAGTGCCAAAATCCGGCAACAACACCAAGTTTTTGGCGTTATTGCCAGGGATTGTTGAGTTTGGACAACTGACGGTTCATCTTGTTGCTTAGATTAGGTATTTTTTTTCTTCAGAGTTCTTAAGAATGAATTCTAGTGTTTCAAGGTGATGTTCTTATCATCACCAAAGCTGGTTGATCTTCATCAATTTAGCTCTTGAATGCAATGTTCTGCTGAAGCTTGGCTGACCATGTCTAATTCCTTTAGACTGAAGCTTTAGACTAACATTGCATGATTCCTGGGATTCTCATTAAGAATTTTGATATCTTTTTCCACTTAATTTTCGAAAAACACAAAAAAATCAAAAAAATCATAAAATCCAAAAATTTCTTGTTTGAGTCTAGTGTCTCATGTTAAGTTTGGTGTCAATTACATGCATCCATTCATGTGTCCTTAAGGATCTTCAAGTAATTCTTGATAATTTTCGTGCTCTGATCTTTGAATTCAATTGACTTGAGTGTTTTGTGTGTCTCATATGCATTTTCATTTTGTTAGTGTCAATGGTATACAAACTGCTAAGTTTGGTGTTTTGCATGCATTGTTATTTGATTCTTGTTGCATTTTGATTTAGCCTTATTATTAAAAATCCAAAAATATTTTTAATTTGTGTCTTCTCAAGTCAATGATACAGGGAATTAAAGATTCAGAACATACAGCAGAGGAATTACACAGAAAAGCTGGGCGTTCAAAACGCCCAGTGAAGAAGGACAGACTGGCGTTTAAACGCCAGCCAGGGTACCTGGTTGGGCGTTTAACGCCCAAAAGGGTATAGTTTTGGGCGTTAAACGCCAGAATGTGCACCATTCTGGGCGTTTAACGCCAGGATGGCTAAAGGGGGAAGATTTTGTTTTCAAATCAAATTTTTTTTTTTAAGTTTTCAAAATTTTTCAAAATCAAATCTTTTTCAAATCAATTTTTCAATCAAATCTTTTTCAAAATCAATTTCTTTCCATTTTCAAAGATACTTACTATCAATTAATGATTTGATTCAACATTTCAAGTATGTTACCTTTTCTGTTGAGAAAGGCTTAATGTTTGAATCATATCTTTTCTTGTTAGTCAAGTTTTTAATTTTCAAAATCAAATCTTTTTTTAAAATGTTTTTCAAATCATATCTTCTCAATCACATCTTTTTAAAAACTAATCATATTTTCTTAACCACATCTTTTTCAAAATAGTTTTCAATCAAATCCTTTTGATTTCTAATTTTAAAATCCTTTTCAAAAATCACTTGATTTCTTTTCCACTTTCATTTTCGAAAATTAAGTAATGTTTTTCAAAAATGTTTTCAAAATTTTTTACTTAATTTTCGAAAATCACTTCCCTCCTTCTCACATCCTTCTATCTATGGACTAACACTATCCCTTAATGCAAAATTCGAACTCCACTTTCTCTGATAAGTTCGAATTTTCTACTTCTGTCTTCTGCTCTTCTTTTCCTCTGACACCTAAAGGAATCTCTATACTGTGACATAGAGGATTCCACATTTTCTTGTTCCCTTCTCTTTCTTATGAGCAGGAGCAAAGACAAAAACATTCTTGTTGAGGCTGACCCTGAACCTGAAAGGACCCTGAAGAGAACGCTAAGAGAAGCCAAAGCACAACTCTCTTTAGAGGACCTGACCGAATTCTTCAAAGAAGAAGAACTCATGGCAGCCGAAAACAACAACAATGCCAACAATGCAAGGAAGGTGCTGGGTGACTTTACTGCACCTACTCCCGACTTCTATGGGAGAAGCATCTCTATCCCTGCCATTGGAGCAAACAACTTTGAGCTTAAGCCTCAATTAGTTTCTCTAATGCAACAGAATTGCAAGTTCCATGGACTTCCATTGGAAGATCCTCATCAGTTTTTGGCTGAGTTCTTGCAAATCTGTGACACTGTCAAGACTAATGGGGTTGACCCTGAGGTCTACAGACTTATGCTATTCCCTTTTGCTGTAAGAGAGAGAGCTAGGATATGGTTGGACTCACAACCTAAAGAAAGCCTGGACTCTTGGGAAAAGCTAGTCAATGCCTTTTTGGCAAAGTTCTTTCCACCTCAAAAATTGAGTAAGCTTAGAGTGGAAGTCCAAACCTTCAGACAGAAGGAAGGAGAATCCCTCTATGAAGCTTGGGAAAGATACAAACAATTAATCAGAAAGTGTCCCACTGATATGCTTTCTGAATGGAGCATCATAGGTATTTTCTATGATGGTCTCTCTGAACTGTCCAAGATGTCTTTGGATAGCTCTGCTGGAGGCTCTCTTCATTTGAAGAAGACGCCTGCAGAAGCTCAAGAACTGATTGAAATGGTTGCAAATAACCAATTCATGTACACTTCTGAAAGAAATCCTGTGAACAATGGGACTAGTCAGAAGAAAGGAGTTCTTGAGATTGACACTCTGAATGCCATACTGGCTCAGAACAAAATATTGACTCAACAAGTCAATATGATTTCTCAAAGTCTGTCTGGAATGCAAAATGCACCAAGCAGTACTAAGGAAGCTTCATCTGAGGAAGAAGCTTATGATCCTGAGAACCCTTCAATAGAAGAGGTGAATTACATGGGAGAACCCTATGGAAACACCTATAATCCTTCATGGAGGAATCATCCAAATCTTTCATGGAAAGATCAACAGAGACCTCAACAAGGTTTCAACAATAATAATGGTGGAAGAAACAGGTTTAGCAATAGCAAGCCTTTTCCATCATCTTCTCAGCAACAGACAGAGAGCTCTAAGCAGAATACCTCTGACTTAGCAACAATGGTCTCTGATCTGATCAAAACCACTCAAAGTTTCATGACTGAAACAAGGTCCTCCATCAGAAATTTGGAAGGACAAGTGGGTCAGCTGAGCAAGAAAATTACTGAACTCCCTCCTAGTACCCTTCCAAGCAATACAGAAGAAATTCCAAAAGGAGAGTGCAAAGCCATCAACATGGCCGAATATTGGGAGAAAGAAGGAGCAGTGAACGCCACTGAGGAGGACCTCAATGGACGTCCACTGGCCTCCACTGAGTTCCCCAATGAGAAACCATGGGAATCTGAGGCTCAAAATGAGACCATAGAGATTCCATTGGACTTACTTCTGCCATTCATGAGCTCTGATGAGTATTCTTCCTCTGAAGAGGATGAGTATGTCACTGAAGAGCAAGTTGCTAAATACCTTGGAGCAATCATGAAGCTGAATGACAAGTTATTTGGAAATGAGACTTGGGAGGATGAACCTCCTTTGCTCACCAAGGAACTGGATGACTTGTCTAAGCAGAAACTGCCTCAAAAGAGACAGGATCCTGGGAAGTTTTCAATACCTTGTACCATAGGCACCATGACCTTCAAGAAGGCCTTGTGTGACTTAGGGTCAAGTGTAAACCTCATGCCTCTCTCTGTAATGGAAAAATTAGGGATCTCTGAGGTGAAAGCTGCAAAAATCTCACTAGAGATAGCAGACAATTCAAGAAAACAAGCCCATGGACTTGTAGAGGATGTTCTGGTTAAAGTTGAAGACCATTACATCCCTACTGATTTCATAGTCCTAGAGACTGGGAAGTGCATGGATGAATCCATCATCCTTGGCAGACCCTTCCTAGCCACAGCAAAGGCTGTGATTGATGTTGATAGAGGAGAGTTGATCATTCAAGTGAATGAAGAATCCTTGGTGTTTAAGGCTCAAGGATATCCCTCTGTCATCATGGAGAAGAAGCATGAAGAGCTTCTCTCAAAACAGAGCCAAACAGAGCCCCCACAGTCAAACTCTAAGTTTGGTGTTGGGAGGCCACAACCAAACTCTAAGTTTGGTGTTGAACCCCCACATTCAAACTCTAAGTTTGGTGTTGGGAGGTTCCAACATGGCTCTGAGTATCTGTGAGGCTCCATGAGAGTCCTCTGTCAAGCTATTGACATTAAAGAAGCGCTTGTTGGGAGGCAACCCAATGTTTTATAATTAATTATTTTCTTTTGTTATTTTATGTCTTTTGTAGGTTGATGATCATGAGAAGTCACAAAATTAATGAAAAAAGCAAAAACAGAATGAAAAACAGGAAGAAAAATAGCACACCCTGGAGGACGCACCCACTGGCGTTTAAACGCCAGTGAGGTTAGCTGGTGGGCGTTTAACGCCCAGTCTGGCACCATTCTGGGCGTTTAACGCCAGAAAGGGGCACCAGACTGGCGTTAAACGCCAGAAAGGGGCAAGATGCTGGCATTAAACGCCAGAAATGGGCACCAGCCCGGCGTTTAACGCCAGAAATGGCACAAAACGTGATTTTGCATGCCATTTGGTGCAGGGATGACTTTTCCTTGACACCTCAGGATCTGTGGACCCCACAGGATCCCCACCTACCCTACCACTCTCTCTCTTCTTCACCAATCACCTCAACACCTCTTCCCCAAAAACCCCTCACCTATCAAATCCCATCTTTCTCTTCCCCTCTCACATCCATCCTTCATAAAACCCCACCTACCCCACCATTCAAATTCAAACCACTTTCCCACCCAAACCCACCCTCAAATGGCCGAACATCCCTCTCCCCCTCTCCTATATAAACCCTCCTTCACTCCTTCTTTTTCACACACCTTAAACACCATCTCTCTCCCCTTTGGCCGAAAATTAAAGCCATTCCCTTTCCCCTCATTTCTTCTTCTTCTACTCTCTTCTTTCTTCTTTTGCTCGAAGACAAGCAAACATTTTAAGTTTGGTGTGGTAAAAGCATTGCTTTTTGTTTCTCCATAACCATTTATGGCATCCAAGGCCGGAGAAACCTCTAGAAAGAGGAAAGGAAAGGCAAAAGCTTCCACCTCCGAGTCATGGGAGATGGAAAGATTCATCTCAAGGGTGCATCAAGACCATTTCTATGAAGTTGTGGCCTTGAATTGATCAAAGGTTGGACCAAGTCCTCACAGTCATATGTGAAGAGGGCGCCCAATGGAAGAGAGATTCAAGAGGAAAGCCGGTTCAATTAAGAAGGCATGACCTCAAGCCCGTGGCTAGAGGATGGTTAGAGTTTATACAACGCTCAATCATTCCCACTAGCAACCGGTCCGAAGTTACCATAGACCGGGCTATCATGATCCATAGCATCATGATTGGAGAAGAAATAGAAGTTTATGAGGTTATAGCCCAAGAACTCTATAAGGTGGCGGACAAGTCCTCTACCTTGGCAAGGTTAGCCTTCCCTCATCTCATTTGTCACCTCTGTTATTCAGTTGGAGTTGACATAGAGGGAGACACCCCCATTGAGGAGGACAAGCCCATCACTAAGAAAAGGATGGAGCACACAAGAGATCCCACTCATCATGAGATCCCTGAGATTCCTCAAGGGATGCACTTTCCTCCACAAAACTATTGGGAGCAACTAAACACCTCCCTAGGAGAGTTGAGTTCCAACATGGGACAACTAAGGGTGGAGCATCAAGAACACTCCATCATCCTTCATGAGATTAGAGAAGATCAAAGAACCATGAGGGAGGAGCAACAAAGACAAGGAAGAGACATTGAGGAGCTCAAGCACTCCATAGGATCTTCAAGAGCAAGAAAGAGCCGCCATCACTAAAGGTGGACCCGTTCTTTGATTTCCTTGTTCTTTATTCTTCTGTTTTTCGAATTTTATGCTTCTATTTATCCATGTTTGTGTCTTGTGATCATTAGTGTCTTAGTGTCTATGCCTTAAAGTTATGAATGTCCTATGAATCCATCACCTTTCTTAAATAAAAATGTGCTTAAATTGAAAAGGAAAGAATTGCATGAATTTTGAATTTTATAATAGTTTAATTATTTTGATGTGGTGGCAATACTCTTGTTCTCTGAATGTATGC
The DNA here is from genome assembly GCF_003086295.3 of Arachis hypogaea. Taxonomy (NCBI): domain Eukaryota; kingdom Viridiplantae; phylum Streptophyta; class Magnoliopsida; order Fabales; family Fabaceae; genus Arachis; species Arachis hypogaea. The sequence continues at coordinate 29,554,235 of NC_092041.1, forward strand.
TTAAACAGTGCATATGTATCTTGAATTTGTGGTTTATGAATGTTGGCTCTTGAAAGAATGATGAAAAAGGAGACATGTTACTGAGGATCTGAAAAATCATCAAAATGATTCTTGAAGCAAGAAAAAGCATTTCTATTCAAAAAAAAAAGAAAGAGAAGAAAACGAATAAAAAAAAAGAGAGTTGTGATCCAAGGCAAATAAGAGTGTGCTTAAGAACCCTGGACACCTCTAATTGGGGACTTTAGCAAAGCTGAGTCACAATCTGAAAAGGTTCACCCAATTATGTGTCTGTGGCATGTATGTATCCGGTGGTAATACTGGAAGACAGAGTGCTTTGGGCCACAGCCAAGACTCAATAAGTAGCTATGTTCAAGAATCATCATACTCTACTAGGAGAATCAATGACACTATCTGGATTCTGAGTTCCTAAAGAAGCCAATCATTCTGAATTTCAAAGGATAGAGTGAGATGCCAAAACTATTCAGAGGCAAAAAAGCTAAAAGTCCCGCTCATCTAATTAATACTGATCTTCACAGATGTTTTTGGGATTCATTGCATATTCTCTTCTTTTTATCTTAATTGATTTTCAGTTGCTTGAGGACAAGCAACAATTTAAGTTTGGTGTTGTGATGAGCGGATAATTTATACACTTTTTGGCATTGTTTTTAGTGTGTTTTTGGTATGATCTAGTTATTTTTTAGTATATTTTTATTAGATTTTAGTTGAAATTCACTTTTCTGGACTTTACTATGAGTTTGTGTGTTTTTCTGTGATTTCAGGTATTTTCTGGCTGAAATTAAGGGACCTGAGCAAAAATCTGATTCAGAGACTAAAAAGGACTGCAGATGCTGTTGGATTCTGACCTCCCTGCACTCGAAGTGGATTTTCTGGAGCTACAGAAGCCCAATTGGCGCGCTCTTAACGGCGTTGGAAAGTAGACATCCTGGGCTTTCCAGCAATATATGATAGTCCATACTTTGCCCAAGATTTGATGGCCCAAACCGGCGTTCAAAGTCAACCTCAGAAATCCCAGCGTTAAACGCTGGAACTGGCACCCAAATGGGAGTTAAACGCCCAAACTGGCATAAAAGCTGGCGTTTAACTCCAAGAAGAGTCTCTACACGAAAATGCTTCATTGCTCAGCCCAAGCACACACCAAGTGGGCCCGGAAGTGGATTTTTATGTCATTTACTCATTTCTGTAAACCTTAGGTTACTAGTTTTCTATAAGTAGGACATTTTACTATTGTATTAAAAATCTTTTGATCACTTGAGATCTCTAGATCATCTTTGGACATCTAGTTCTTAGATCATTGGGAGGCTGGCCTCACGGCCATGCCTAGACCTTGTTCTTATGTATTTTCAACGGTGGAGCTTCTACACACCATAGATTAAAGTGTGGAGCTCTGCTGTACCTCGAGTATTAATGCAATTACTATTGTTCTTCCATTCAATTCCGCTTGTTCTTGTTCTAAGATATCACTTGTTCTTCAACTTGATGAATATGATGGTCCGTGACACTCATAATCATTCTCACCTATGAACATGTGACTGACAACCACCTCTGTTCTACCTTCGATTGGGTGAATATCTCTTGGATTCTTTAACCGGAGTCTTCGTGGTATAGGCTAGAACTGATGGCGGCATTCAAGAGAATCCGGAAGGTCTAACCTTGTCTGTGGTATTCTGAGTAGGATTCAATGACTGAATGACTGTGACGTGCTTCAAACTCCTAGCAGGCGGGGCGTTAGTGACAGACGCAAAATAATCGATGGATTCTATTCCGGCCTGACCGAGAACCGACAGCTGAATTCCGCGTGCTGTGACAGAGCATATGCAATCGTTTTCACTGAGAGGATGGGAGGTAGCCATTGACAACAGTGAAACCCTACACAAGCTTGCCATGGAAAGGAATAAGAAGGATTGGATGAAGACAGTAGGAAAGCAGAGAGACGAAAGGGAAGGCATCTTCATGCGCTTATCTGAAGTTCCTACCAATGAATTACATAAGTATCTCTATCTTTACCTTTTTGTTATTTTCGTTCATCACCATTACCATTTGAGTTTGCCTGACTAAGATTTACAAGATGACCATAGCTTGCTTCAATACTAACAATCTCCGTGGGATCGACCCTTACTCGCGTAAGGTTTATTACTTGGACGACCCAGTACACTTGCTGGTTAGTTGTGCGAAGTTGTGTAATGCCATGGTATTGAGCTACCAAGTTTTTGGGGCTCATGACCAGGGATTATGAGAGTTGTGAAAAAGTATTGTTCACAATTTCGCGCACCACCAGCCCAAATGGCTCTCCACTTGTTAGCTTTAGGTTTCACAAACTCCTCCAGTTTCTTCTGCTGTACTGGTGCCAAATGACCACTATAACTCTCAAGCTTCTTCTTATGTGTTGCCATTTTTCTCATTAAATAGCATCTCAAGTCTTCACACATCGTTAATATGGGCTTCCCCCGATATTCTACGATCTTCGCGTTCCACACCTCGCACATGTTGTTGGTTATATTATCCACCTTCAGCCCATGACTGAAATATGCTTTAGTCCACACTGCTGGATCAAATCGCTGTAAATACTCCCATGCACCATGATTGATTTTCTTCATTTTCTCCATGCATGCATTGAATTCCTGGAATGTTGTGCATCTTGCTGCTTCCCATACCATTTGCTTTGTTTGCTGGTCTTTGAAATGCTTGATAAAATTTTTCCAAATATGTAGCACACAATTGCGATGGTGTGCATTAGGCATTACTTCCTTGATAGCTAACTCTAGCCCCTGCAATCGTTACAGACACAGAAACAGTTTAACAGTTTACATATCACTTGCATTTTTCATGAAAGATAACAAACAAACTAATTAAATTACCTTCTGCTGGTCACTTATAAAATTCCATCCATGCTGTGTCACCAGCCCCAAATCATCTTGCAACAGCATTAGGAACCACTTCCAGGTGTCCTTACATTCATTAGGGACAACAGCGTATGCTATGACAAAAAAATGGTTGTTTGCGTCTTGGCCCACTGCACTCAGCAATTGTCCGCCATAATACCCTTTCAAAAAACAGCCATCTAGGCCAATTAACAGCCTACAACCCTGAATGAAACCTTTCTTGGAAGCGTCTAAGCTAATGTATAACCTATCAAATAATGGGAGGGCTTCAGGTTGTGGTATTATCTCCATCAATGCTGTGGACCCGGGATCACTCCGATGAATCTCACTCAAGTAGTCTCTAACCTTTTCCATACTGTGCCCGTGCATTACGAATGACCACCTCTCTAGCTACTTTCAAGGCCCTCGCAATCATTCTATAGTTAAGCTGCACATTGTACTCCTCAATCATGTGATCCATTGCCTGCCTTGGTTTCATATCAGGATGGATTAGTAGTCTCTTAATGAGCTTCGATGCCACCCAGCCCCTATATGCCATGTTGCTGCCATAGTCTCTGGCACAGGTGTGCTCATCTATCAGAGTTTTCACTTGGAAACACCTACTAGCACTATTCCAGGATGTGAAAATCAGCCATGGACAATCCTCAGCAGCACATGATGCCCTCAGCCTATGCTTTTCATTTTTCATATATAACACATCCTTTCCCTCAAATACAAAGTAGTCTTTTAAAGCCTTCTTGAACGTTTCCATTGTAGGGAACATCTGACCAACCTTAAACACTACCTCTCCATACTCAGTATCCTCACTAAAGACATCATATGCAGTCCTTCCCTCATCCTCAGAAGAAACTGGACTCTTGAAGGCCTCACTCTCATACTCATATGGTTTCTCAAAATCACTATCCATCTCCACCTCAGTTGGGACTGAGCTTCGGTTACTAGGCCCATCACTCACATTAGGACCCTCACCTGATCCACCTACAGGCCCATCTCTTTGGTTTGTTTGTCCAGCCCCAACACTTGGTCCAGCTTCTCTACTTTGGCCCTCTGTCCCCTTCTTGCCTAGTCCATCTCTTAAGATATGCCTCCTTCTAACACCAGAGTATTTTTTAGATGTTCTCTTCTTTGGAGTCCTTGGTGATTATCTTGGAGTATTACTATTTACACCACCCTTCTTTTCCTCATGCTTTTTGTGTGACACTATTTTTTTAGGCACACTATTCTTCTTCTTAGTTCTTCTTTCCTCATCTGTACTTTTATCCTCAGTTTCATAGCCAGCAGCCTCATTACTCGTCTTTTTCTTTGCTGAAACTCCCTTTTTTGGAACCTTTTTCTTCCTCTTATTTTCTTCTTCACTACTACTGTCATCTGTCTCAAATCCAGGGGGAGGAGGCTTGTAAGGCTCATCCTCTGTTGTCTCATATCCATCATCAGTTGATGACGATGATGATGATGAATCCAACACAACAGTCTTCTCAGCCACATCTTTTTCAACTACATCAGGCATGTCTACATCGTGTTCAAAGTAGATGTATAGCTCATCAGTTTTCCTGTACCTCAACTTACCCTCCCTCATTTGATTAATTTCTACATCTCCTTTAATTACATGGAGTCCAGCTTCCATATTCGGTTCTCCCATATCAAGCCAGAACATCTACTTATACTCCCGGTAACCCAATTCTTTAAATAATTCAACCAAGTCAAAAAAATTTACGTAATCCAAGTCTAAGGGGGGAAATCTATTCACTTTACCATCCAAGTAGCAGAGATCACCTTCAGAGTTTCTAATAAGTCTCCCCCCATGGTGAAACACAGGAATGACCATATATTCAGACATCTCCAATCAGTTTATTCAAGCTTTAATAAAATCTCCCTAACAACAAACATGTTTAAACAAGAATGACCACCACTATATTATTTAATTCTTTCCAAAATGCACATAGTTCAGGGTTATTTGAATTTTTCCATGACTAGGACCATAAAGGGTTGCAGACAACAATGGTTCCTTGTCAGAAGCAGAATCAATTTGGGGGGACCACACAACGCACAAGGGACAAATGCTTCATATAAAATCACTAACCTCAACTATCTGCAGCGTCCTGACACGATTTTGTCCAGCTCCGTCAACAGCACCACCAACCCGCCGTGAACTATGACGTCGTCAACACCGTAAGCAGCAATGTCAGCGCTTCCCTCCACCAACACAGTGTCCACAATGGTCTCGAGAAGTGAAGAAGCTTTTGACCTAGGGTTTTCTTGTAAATGTCGAGGCTGGGGGAAGGGTTTTTATGGAAACCCACCTTCTGAAAAGCATATGAAATGTTGCTTCCAACTGAAACGACGTCGTTTATATGGTAATTGGGTAGGACAAATTAGTCCCTGTCCATTTCAATTTCTCCAGCTCAGCACTGATTGAACACGTCATCTACCTCCTATGACAGGTCAAGCACCGAATGAGCCAGCTCAGCGTTTTTCGTCAAATCTCGCTGGAGAAAAACGCATGAGGACCGCCTTGTGTGACGAAAATCGGGGACAGGGACCGAATTGGATCAATTTTATTTTGAGGGGTCGCATTGTCATTCTTGAAAATGGACAGGGGCCGGATTGGTACTTCACTCATTTTTTGGTGCACTGTAGGTAGTAATTCAAGCTATTTTTTGGGAGTATAGATTTGTATTACATTATTTTTTGGGTGAGATGTAGGTGTAATCCATGTTACAAAGTCCAAAAAAATCAACTCTTTCAAAAAAATCGATCTTTAAATAGTTGGTCCAACCAAACCCACTTGGACCGGTTTGCAAATACATTAAACCTTGAGTCAAAACTAGCATTTTTAACAACTATTGTACGGATGTCATCCCAACCCTTTATTTAGCATCTTGTTCTATGGTTTTTCAAGGTTTTGAAAATACTTTCTCTACTAAAGACATTCTCCTATAACAATATATAAAGGAAATAAGGGAGTTTGTCTATAACAATACATAAAAGAAATAAGGAAGTTTGGTGTCCAATTTTTGCTTTTTCATCTTAACCCCATTAATAAAGAGTAATTGATGTATCTTTTTGTTTTGAAAAAGGTAAAAAAAAGTAAATTATCAATTAACTTTTTTTCATTTATATTACGGTTACTTATTCATTCCATGCATAACTTCCGATCACTTCGGATGTGTTTGGGTTCACTTTGGAGAAAAGAGAAGTTTCTTTGAATGTCTTGAACGTCCAATTTTTACGTTTAGCAACTTTTTGGAACTCTGAAACCCATGAGTGCTTTCACCTCTGAATCTACGCTCATTCGAACTAAAAATTCTAGCTTCTGCGTTCACATTAGGGAAGACTGATTACTGTTGAGAAATTAGGTAAAAAGTTTATTCATTTTCTACCAACCCTACCCTTCATTTTCTTCTGTAAAGAGGGTGCAAGTAACTATATAACTTTCACAATAGTTCTTTGTGTATGTTCTTCGTTCCAATTTTTTTTTTCATCAAAATCTTTTAGATCAATTACTAAGGTAAATATTTTAATTTTTTTTATTACTTTTAGTGCTCTCTTTCATATTTTTATTTTTATATTTTTTATTGTATTTTTTATTTATATGACAAATATTTTTTATATTATTTTGTTTGTATTCTGATGTTATTTTTTTAATATCCTGATGTTATATTTTTATTATATTCTTTTATTCATATGACAAGTATTGTTCATATAAATTCTTATTTTTATTTCTATAACAATATTTGAGGGAATAGGAGAGTTTTTGGTGTCCAATTTTCGCTTTCTATCTTAACCCTATTAATAAAGAGCGACTGATTTATCTTTTTATTTTGAAAAAAGTTAAAAAAATAAATTATTAATTAACTTTTTTTCATTTATGTTGCAGTTACTTTTTCATTTCACACATAACTTTAAATTACTTTCCATTCTTTTTTCAGGTCTTTGTTTTAACTTTTTTTATCTCTCTGGATCTATTTCCATTTTTTATATTAATTCTGTATTACTTTTTTTTTTATAAAATTGCAAGAAAAAATGGCTCATAATTAACCATGTCAAAAATTTCTCCATTTTTACGATAATTATAGAAAAAGTGATTATAACGTTTTAACAATTTATAACAGAAAAGATGTTTATTTATATTGGATTAAGACTCATCAAAGAAAGATTGAGAATAGATAGAGTATATATTTTTTGCATTCATATGGTTTACATAGAAAATTAAGAATGAAGCGATTTCTAAGAAAAAAAAGGTATACTTTAAAAGGGATGAATAGAAGAAAAAAATAGTCTTTAACTTATATGATTTAGTACTTACTCCATATTCTGTAATATACTATACTCTAACTTGTCGGTCTCAATTTTTAACAAATATAAATAGAGAATTCATTATATGCATATATGCATTTTTTAAAAAATGATATTATGAAATAATAAATTAAATTTTTTATTTAGAATATTATTTAATTGATATATATCATTAATCATTTGTTTTGTAACTTTTTTTAGATAAATAAATTAGTTTTATCATTGATTTTCATATATCATATATTTAAAGATGAATTAAGAATGTTCTATACAATATTAATTAGTTAACATTTAGTACTAATTATACTATATCACTTTTATGTTAATGAACTAATTTTTTATTCATACCATCTTTCATTTTGTTAGGTCATATTCTATTTTACATGATTCTTGATTCTATTATTTGCCTACAAATTAGTTATTTTTTAGTTTTATTTTAAATTTTAGTTTAGAATCTTAATTCTCTTTTAATTTGTAATTTTTGTTTAGTTTATTTTTAATCAAATTTAATTTATTTATTTATTTTAAATTATTATTATTATATTTTTAAAAAACTTTTATATGCATTTGATTTTTGTAGTAACTAGGATTATGGCATTAATGTTTGAAAATAAAAATGTAGCGAGAAGAATGGAAGAAACGAGTTGTAGTAAAAAATTCAATATAAAAGATTAAATTGTAATATCAATTAAAGTTTTGTTTTTTTTTAATATTCCTTTTTTTTCTTACATAAATAACCGTTAAAAACGGTGAAAATGTAATTTAAACTTTTTAAACGAGTAACTCAGTCTAATATTTTAACTGAGAGTTTATTTTTCCTCGCATTTTTTCTTTTTAAGTTAATTTTATATTTTTTTAAATATAACCAAATCACAACATTTATAAGGTAAAATTATACAAATACATCTATATTTATTTTAAAAAAATAATTGTTGATTGATTTTATGTAGGTTGTAAATCAAGACATTGTAATATTTAATTGTTTTACTAGAATTATTTTGAGATTTTTCTATCAATACTTAATTTGTTATTTTTTTTAATTTAAAATAACAAATCATATTACTTCTTTATTCATGTGTACAATTATTTTTATTTTAAATTTTTTACTTATTCAAATTACAACTTTATTATTATGTCTATACTTTAACATATGTTTGAGGATAATAATCTATTTCTTCTTAGTGATATAGCATACTTATGAATAAATAACTTCAATTTTAAAAAATAATTTTTGATTACTTACTTGCATCTCATCTCTTTAATTTTTATTTAATTGTTTTAATATTATTTATTTATTTATTCAAAAATTCTCTTCAAAAATTATCAATTTAGTATTCAAATTATGTTCTAATTTTGTCTTTACATATATTTTTAAATTACAACTCCTGTATTTTTTTTTTTCAATTCTTCCTATTTAAGAGGAATAACCCAATAAATATCTAACTTTTTCTTCCTCATTCTTTTTACTGTTTCAACTCTTAAGAATTGTAATTATTTTTTACTCTTATTTTATTCTTCCGTAATTACTTATTGACTATCCTGATATTTATACTTATCTTCACGTAATATTTTATGTACATGTTGATTTACATAAAATTTTTAAATTTTTTTTAGTTATTTTTAAAGTGTTATTCATTTTTAAATGTAACTAAAATTAATAATTTAATACAAATTGATAAATTATTTTACTTTATTAATTAAAATTATGATGTGATTATTATTATTTTTCTATTCAACTAATTATAATAATATAAAAAGTTTTTATTTTTTTTAAATTTTAGAAAATATGAATGCAATAATCTTTGAATTACATGTCTTAGGATTCAAAGATGATTTTTAAAATGCATATTAATTGGAACTAAAAAAAATATTGTAAAAATATTACATAAATAATATAAAATATGTTGATAATATACATGCTAATTTTAATAGCCAAAATAAAATAAAATAAAAAATAAAAAAGATATAAAATTTTATCATTTATTTTGTGGTACAAAAATAATATATAATAATATAATAAATCGTAATGCTTTGATATAAAAAAATATAAAACTTTTAAGATAAAATAAAAAAATGTGATATTTTTTGCATTAGATAATTTAAAAAATACTTATTATAGAAGAAGTTAAAAGTATTCTCACCTAAAAATATTATTTAATAAAATTAAAAGAGAGAAAAAGAGGGAGAGAGGGTGTTAAAATTTTTTAACTAATAAAAAGAATCACCACCATCAACCTATTAAATTTGAGTAATATAAGTGAGAATTAAGAAACAAACCAGAATGATAAATTCAAAAGTTTTCTATTTATATAGTGTTTTACTTTAAATAATTATTTTTTAGGATAGTATTTAAATGACAAATAAAATAATAAAAAGATTTGCATTAGTTATAAAAATTAATGTCATCCTTATAGTACGATCACATTATTTTAAAATATACAAAATAAAATAATAAAGTATAATTTAATTAATGTGCATAATAAAGCAAACATAAAATTTATATAATAACAGTCAAATATAAAAAGTAATAACAACCTTCTGTTCTAAGGTATTATATTAAATTGCAACTTAAATTTATAATTATTATTTAAAAATTTATAATAATATACTATTTTTATTATATTGGTTAAAATTAATATATTTTGATATTATTTTTTGGATTACTAACATTAAATTTTGATAATTTGAACAAAAATTTTTAATGTTTTATATCTTAAATTTTTTATTAATAGAATAATAAAATTACTTAATACGTACGTCAATAAAAAACTATTATTTTTATACATTTAGATATTCAAAAGTTAACATAATAAATGATTATAGATCAAAGTGATAGATTAGATTAAAAATTATGATAATAGTATTTGATGATAATTAATTACAATCGGATGAAGAAAATGTGAGAGAAAAAAATATAATTGTGTAAGAGAATAATAGTAAGAGAAATAATATTGTGTGATACAGTGAAGAAATATAATAAAAATATAAATTAATAATTTAAAAAAGTAATAAAATTAAAGATAATTTAATAAATTAAATATAAAATTTAAAATTATTCATGAAAATAAAGAATGTTTTGAATATAATGTTTTATCTTTACTTCATAGTTTAAATGATATATTCTTTCCATGTTCACCTAAAAATTTTAAATTCGAGTCTCAATTCAAACTGTTGAAAAAATAAATAAATAAACTTATATAATGTTTATAAATAATTACTTTATAAATGTTTATCTTAATTTTGTTACACAAAATAATGATATAATAAATTTTTTAAATATTTTATTTAATTTAAATTTATAAATTTTATATATTCTAAAATTTAAATAATTTATAAATTTTTATATTTATTTTTAAATATTATTTATTTTAAATTTTTAAATAATTTTGTTAAATTTATAATTTAAAAAATAAAAATATAAAAATTAATCCTTTGAAAACAATAGAGAATGGCTGTTGAGCCGCTGGTATATATTGCTTCGGCCTAAACACCCCTGATTTACAATTCACCCTCTTCCGGGCGCTGCACTCTACCCTTCCCATCAGAGACACCACTCGGCCACTCCTTCTTCCTTGACCACCGCTGGAGACTGATTGCCGGAGATCTCCCGCTCCTCCTCGCGATTATCCCTCCCTCTTCTTGGTTCAGACGTTCTCGCCGCCAGTCGTACTCAGTTCCTGCCACATCGCCGTCCTCCTTTCGGTTCCCACCGTCAGTCCGTGGTCCTTTATTCTCGCCTCCTTGACGTCCTCTGTGCTTGCCGCCTTGCCGTACTCAGTTCCTTCCGCGTACGTTCCTTCTCTCTCTCACACACCAGATCTACGCTCTCTTTGGGAAATTCCATCCCTTATAATCTATTCTCACCGATTTCATTTTCTTAATCTCCATTTTTACTTCTTTTTCCCCTGGGTTTCGCTTACACATATTCAGACTTCAATTATTAAATCTAATTACTTAACTTTCTTTTCTGTTTTTTGTGATCGGTACGTATCCGTCATTGTATAGGATAATTAAGGGGATTGTGCTGATAATTTGTTTGGAAGTCTAATAGCAATAGTTAATTAGGGTGTTGGTGACTTGGTGGTAGTGACAGAACACAGTGAATTTGATGCTCAAATATTATTTTCAAGTGGTTGTTTCAGTTACGAAATTGGACCCACATTGGCTATTTCAAGGGGTTAGGATCCACAGATTGCTATGAGGTTGAAATTGATGATCAGCAATTAACGTACTGTTTCTCCCTTTGTTGTGCCTTTCATTTTCTCCTAGAAGATCATTAATTAGTGGGTTACCTAATATATTTGAGTTAAATCTCTTAATTGTTTAAGCTTAAAATTTATTTGCGAATTTTTATTCTTGTTGTATTTTGGCTAGCTTTTGCAGAAGAATTTGTTTGATGCTGCTAAAGGATTTCTTTTTATTTGCTTCTACCTTTGTAATTGTTCTATTGAGCCTTAGTTTGATAGTTGCAATTTGGTTTCATCACAGAATGGCATCCATTAGCAGGGGTCAAGGCGGAATTCAACAGTTGTTGGCTGCTGAACAAGAAGCACAGCAGATTGTTAATGATGCAAAGAATGGTATAGCTGCTGTTCCTCGTTGTTTTCATTTTCATTTCCTCGTTTTTTGGTTTGCCATCTGAATCTTGGTTCTTTAATGTATTTTTCACTTGAAAAATCCTACCAATTTCATCTTATACAAAGATAGTTTTCTTCACCAATTTATTCTTTTGGGTAAATTACACCGATCTTCTATATGAGGTTAAGTGATATTATAAACAATGCAACAAATACCCCTTGATTTTGTCATACCTATGACCTCCCCGAAGGAGATGCCAGTTTAATGTATAAAAGGGGAGTTAGCTTCGCATTTTATAAAATACAGGAGTAACGAGTGTTATCTAACTTGAATCTCAAGAGAGGTTGTTGTATAGTTTTACAAGTTGAGGGGTATCGTACGATACTGTGTAACCTCTACCTCAAGGAAGGCCAATGCAATTATCCTATTCTTTTTGCATTGGTCTTTTTACTTCACATGGAAAGATGAGTCCTTGATTTTATGATGGGAATGGTTTTGTTGTGTCCTCACTCCACTCTCTCTTTAACTGTTTTTTATTGTTACTCCTATGAGTTTAGTGATTTATGTCAAATATCTTTATTTCGACACTGATAAATACTCTGGATCTCTGCTATTAGAAAAACTGGCTAGGCTGAAACAGGCCAAAGATGAGGCTGAAAAGGAGATTGCTGAACATCGAGCTCAGCTTGAGTACCAGTTTCAGAAGAAAGTTTCAGAGGTATGTGTTTGAAAGGGAGTGTGATTTCAATTAGAAATGCCGATGTTAGGTTACCTCATTGCCTTGTTCTAATTCTGTGCATGTATTCTTTCCTATGAATGCAGAGTAGCGGAGATTCTGGTGCTAATGTCAAGCGACTTGAGCAAGAAACTGAGTCAAAGATCCATCTCCTGAAATCCGAGTCTTCAAGAATATCAGGGGATGTTGTCAGCATGCTCCTCAGTTATGTAACAACCGTGAAAAATTAGAATTCTTGATGATACATTCATTGTTGCTGCAAATTCATGGTGTATGTATATGCCGGATATTATGTTGGTGTTATTGTTGATTTTTGTTTGTCAGGGTGGATAAGATTCCTGTTTTGGGTACTATGGTAGGTACCTCAATGCTATGTATGCAAAATAAGTTCATATTTGCTATAATAAACAGAATAGATTTAGTAGACCTTTTCTATTGGTATCACCATTTAAGTTTCAACAGGTTTATGAGGATCACTTTGGTAGTGTAGAATTTTGGTTTTGAAATAGAGTGAGGAGCTTGAATGAAAAATATGGAAGAGAAGTTGAAATTCGAAATTATTTTTTATAGATTAAACTATCATTTTTTAACTATGAAATTTTAAAATATTCCACAAATTTAACTAATTTTGTAACTGCAAGAAATGGTTTTTACGTGACAAATGATGTCAAATTTTAATTTTGTTTATGGGTAGATTTTTCAGAATTTTGAACCTCTGAAAAAATAACAGTTTTTAACCTTTTTATGAATACAAAGTTAATGTTGTCTATTTATAGATAAATTTATTAATATTCTGAACTTTTATGAATGAAAATGGTATTTTAGTCTGTTATATGATATGCTATAGTCGTTCACAAAGTAAAGGAGCTGTAGTCATATGCTAAGGTAAGGTGTGAATCAAATACACGATGTTTTCATTAGATGGTTCGCTGCAAACTCACCCAAAATAAGGTGAAAGGCAACTTATATTTCACTAATTATTCCTTTATCAATGTCATTAAGGATAACTAGTTTTTATAAGCTAACCCACAGGATATACAACATCAAAATCTCAAAATTTGAAACAGTTAGTAAAACCAACATGACAGTAAACATATTAAATATTGAATCCTTGATTTTATATCACCTAATTGAACGTCTTTGTCTGTGCAATTTACATCCATTGATTTGTTGCCATAAATTTATTCTCTTCTTTAAATTCAACCTGCACATTTTGAAATAAATAATCCATGTTTTTAGTTTTATTTCTTATGAATTTATGCTTCCAATTAGTGTCTTTTTCTCTCTGATCCAATGAACAATTTTATTGCAACACAAAATCAGTTGTATCTCCTCTTTCACAATATCCACTTTCTCCAATAAGAATTGCATAGTCTCTTTTACTCCTTGAAGCACCGCATCTCCATCGCTTCTCTCATTTGTAGTATTACCCATGAAGCATGTTATCTCACCATTAGTAGTTGTCAAGTTTCTTCCAATAGCATACATATTTATTTTAGGTTAATGCACTATACATTGCCACTATATCCATTTTCTAACATCCATCTCATCAATCTCCCTTCACTTGACAATGTTATATTTTTAGCCTTTTTCTCTCTAACACTCCAATTCATTACCAAAGTTTTAACTTGCTCCCACCCACTAATCCAAATAACGATCCTATCTTTAAAAATTCTTTGATTTCTATTTTTCCAAACAATCCATACAATAGTAAAAAAATAAGTTATTCATCTCTTTCTTTTTTATTTTTATATATCGTGACACATCCAACTCTCAAATCACGTTTTTACCTCTTCATTACCCATTCAAGATATCTTTTTCTATGTCATAGCCAGCCACCACAACTTTGTCACGTATTTGCAATGCAAAATTAAATGGTTTACCATCTCAATTTTGTCACCGCATAGAACACACTTTTTCGCCTTGTCTTATGATGTATCTTTTGAGTAGGACATTTTTTGTATTTAACCCTCTTCCCAAAATCACGAACCATATAAGTATTTTTACTTTCGGGAGTGCAAGCACACCATATATCATCGAACACATGCTTCATTGTTAATAACCCATATGCTTTTCCTGTGGCTATACTAGTAAATGACTTTGTAGAATATCTCTCATATGTACGATATAACTATACCAATTTGTCTCTATAACTTGCACAAAAAAACACACTATTCAATATATTTTGTAACTCTATAACTTGTGTTTTTTCTCTCTCAATGAAATTTCTCCACCATTAAAAATTCCAAACCAAGTCGCAACCAATCCACATACCACATTCACTAATGTAACATGCTAGACATTGTAAATAGTCTTGGAAACCTGTCTTCTAGAATTTTATTGTCCACCCGGCATATCCTTCCAGAATTTAATTCTTTTTCCATTTCCAACACACATTTTCCATCTTTCTCTCCAAATATCTTTGATTGTTACATTTTTATTAGCGATGCTAGCCATGTCTTTCCACGGACTATTGGACTTCATGCACTCGTACTCACCCACAAATGTAATTTCACTTATATCGTAACATGAACCGGTCATCTTTTTTCATGACGTTTCATTTTCATCTAAAAATCTCTACTACCATTTAAAAAGTATTGCAGCATTTTTCATTGCCATGTCACCTACTCCCAGCCTTCCATGCTTCTTTGGCTTCTTCTGTATAGTGCTCCACTTTATAGTTGGCATAACTCTCTTGTCTTTGTTGTTTTCCCAAAAAAACTAGGATTGCATTGAAATTATCTTCTTCTCTACCTCCTTTGACACATCCTGAACAAATTCAAAAAGCATATTGGTAGATTATTAATAACAAACTTTATTATATCCAATCTTCATGCCTTAGTTAGTAAGCTTGCCTTCTATGAACTTAGCTTCTTCTCAGTCTTGTCAATCAGCGACTTCCGTGTACTTATTCTTCTCGGATTCGCCCCTAGCAAAATGCCATGATACAATATGGGTAGAGAACCCACACTACATCTCATTGCAACCTTCAGAGTATGCGTCATTTGCTCACTCTAATTTATCGAAATAATTGTGGACTTTTCAATGTTTATCTCTAGGTCCGACATCATGCCAAAACACATTAAATTTCTTTTGTAGTTTCTCACGATCTCTGGTTTATGGGGCAAAAAGAACCGTGTAATCCGTGAATTCAAGATGCGATAACAACACTTTCTTCTTTCTCGCTTCCAATCTTTCCATCATACGTACGTCTAGAGCACGATCGATCAGTCTATTAAACATATCTACAACCAACACAAATAGAAATGATGATATATAATCACCTTTCTCAAGTCTCTTTCCATCTTATATGACCTTGTTGGGGAGCTATTGATTAATATTGACATTCATGTTGACTCTAGCAAATTATTCATCCAATTCCACTATACTTTTTCAAACTCCATTTTGTCTAATACATGGTCAAGAAAGCTCCACAGTGTTGGAGCTAACTCATTTCGATTTCATCAATTTAAACGTCATATACTTTGAAATGAGTAAAAGTATAGAACTTTTGTTAAAAGTGATTGTGAGATGAAATGAAATAGAATCACGAAAAATAGTGATTTGTTATTTATTTAGTTATTGATGTCCCTTTTTATTACATGAAAGTAAATAGCATACTATAAGGCATGAAACTAAATTGACTAAAATTAAAAAAAATCTAACACTTTGTTTGGATAGAATAATAGAAAATGGAAGAAAAAAATGAGAAAAAAGAAAATGAGAGAAAAAAAATAGAAAGAAAAATTAATTATTTTATGTGTTGTTTGGATAAAGAGAAAATGAATGAAAAGAAAATAAAGAGAAGATTTTTTTTATTTGGATAGAAAGAAAAGAGAGAAAAAAAATTATAATAAAAAAATTATAATAAAAAAATTATATTAATACCCTTGTGTCTTTTATTTTTTTTAATTGATTAAAGGGTAAATTAGTAATTTTATATTTATTACACATTATCACTTCATTTTCATCTCATCTTTGAAAAGAAAACATTTTTATGAGTCCCACATTATATTTTTTCGTCCCACTCTATTTTCTTTCCTCATCCACATTATTTATGGCAAAACTACTTTTTTTCATGTCTTCAAAAATGATATTGACAAGATAAAATGAAATTTTTTGTTTATTTTTTTTACGATATCTTCTAACCCGACAGGATAACGACTCATTTGTCGCGCATTAGAACTCCATTTAAGGGTTTGACGCCGGTCTATTGCACAAAGTAAAATTCAAATTTTAACCCTTGTTTAAGCGGATTAGTAAACTAAGTCAGCTGACTACTAAACTAACCCAATTTAATTTTGTTTATCTATTTTTAAAAAAGTGAATTCCGAAACAATATCATGTTTTGCTAAAAAGAAAAGGAATTGCCAATTGCTAACGTAATGGTAAAATGGCGACAAGAAATAAAATTGCGCACAGGTAAATGAAAAGAATTTTGAAGAATAGTGATAGACGAGTAGTTGAAGAAATTTGAGTTTTCAATTTAATAGTAGTTCTGAGAAAAAGATTTATAGAAAAAAATTAATAAAAAGATAAATTAAGAAATTGTTAATTTTTTATAAAAAAACTAACAATCATTCTCTCTACATATTAATTTAATTAGATTTTTTTAATAATTTAGAATAAAAATTTCTTTTAATAGTTTTTTTATAGTGATTTTTTTATTTATTTAACCTTAACAGAATATGCTAACGAATTATTCTCACAAATGGCAGGACAATAGTTTGAGAACTTCCACGAGAATTAGAAGATTATACCTAGAGATGGTAATGGGATAAGGTGTGACTAGTATTGTGGTGGTTAAGGGTGGACAAGTTTTGATTTGCCAATAGACACATGACACATGGCAAAAAGGTTTAAGATTTAAAACGCATGATGACTAAGACTCTTCCGGAGAGAGAGACTCAATTGGATCGGAAGTGCCGTGAATGGGAGCTCCAGTTCCTTCACATGTCTTCCTAATAAGCTCGCCTTCCCCCCAATGCTGCCGATAGTTGAGCGCCGACACGTTGAGCCGGAACACGCAGTGGCCGAGCCAACTAGGCCGTGTCTTCTCCGACGGAGTAGTGGTCGTTCTGGCTGTTGAGGCAGCTTCAAGTCCTTGGATTCGAGTGCATTAAGTTACGACAACGGATTCGATGGCAGCTGCCACTACGGCGTTTGTGGTGGTGGTGGCCGGTTGTTTGGCGGTGCTGGAATTCTCCGGGGCAGGTGGCTGGGAGGCATTGCTGGAGGTGGCGTTCTGGATTCGTTTGACAGTAGCCGGAGATGGACCCAAAAAATTTATATAAGGAAGATAAAAATAATACATATTACTATCAAAATATATATTAATTTAAATTAAAAAAATAAAAGTACACATTTCACTCTATCATTTAGATCATAATTTAAAATTTTGGGTTATTGTTCAGGATTAACTATCAGACCTTTTATATTGAATTTTAAAAAGAAGAGACTGATGATTTCAGATTCTAATGATAACTTTCTTTTGAAATATTTTTTATTACTATTTTTAAAAATAAAAAAGATATATTCTAAATTAGTAAATTGATCAATTTACTTTAAAAACTTATATCCAACATAATTACATATAATAAAATAGAACAAAAAATAAACAAATAAATAATAAGGATCACTAAATTGAGAATAAAATAAAATATATAAATTCATGAAGAGAAAAGATAGATTAATACCTAAACTATAATTTTTGAATTAAAATTTGTAATTGAAAATATCGAAAAGAAAAACAATGAAATTGAAAGATGCATAGAGTCATAGAGAGCTATATAAAACAAAATAGAAAATTTAAAATTTACCTTTTGATGAAGAGAAGATGACTACTAGATAATGAATACAAAAAGAAGATTTAAAATATGAAACAAAGAAAAGGATTTAAGAGAATAAATGAGTGACGGTTGAGATTTGAAAATAGAAGAAGACTAAATTTAATTAGGTTAACTAATAGTTAAATTTAATTAGGTTAACTAATAGTCAAAATGATAGAAAGATAAAGTGGGTTTGGGGCTTTTAATAATTGGGCTTAATTATTTGTGGTTTATTTATAAGGGGTCATTTAAAATTTAAAATGGGGCATATTATATATATTTGAAAAAAATTTGGTAACCAAAATTTTTCGGGCATAATTAGCCAAAACTTTCTATAATGTACTTCATTTACATCACTTAATAACAGTTTTATTTTTTATCTCACTCTCTTATTATTCTACTTATTATATTCTTATCAATTCTACTTCTTAATAATATTAATTATAATATCATATCCCTTACTATTAGACATTCTTATAATTAATACTTAATATTCCCTTTTATAATTTGATTTTTATATTTAAAAATATAATAAAGACTAATAATAATAATAAATAACGGTAATGATAATATCAATTACATTCAATAATTGTAATTAATTCTTGCTCTACTCATTCGCCTAATGGAAATCTGATAATATCAATTATATTCAATAATTGTAATTGATTCTTATCATAAACGTTTTCGTTCTTTATTATTATTATCATTACCATTCTTCATTATTAATCATTTCCTATTCCTTCTTATCATGTAATGGAGATATAAAACATGCAAACTACCCTCTAATATATACTTTCTGTTAATTTAATTATGTTCATTTAAAAATCACAAGAATAATACGATTGCAAGCATATAGTGTATAAGCCAAGGAATTCCACAAAAAATTATCTTTATCATTACAAATAGTATGACATTTGAATTCGACCTTAATACGGTACCTATGGCAGAAGGTGTTAAAGAATTTGAACAACAGATGGACTCACCCGACGAGATTATTGTCAATCAACTAATTTTTGAGAATATGAAAAACCGCTTTGATAAGGTATGGTAATAAACTGATTTAATTTTTTTTATATGTTTTTATATGTATTTATAATTATATTGTACTAACTAAGTTCATATACATAACACCATAATTACATACAACTAACATCTAAAAATTAAATTCATGTTTATTAGATATTACATGCATACACATATCATTTTTTAGTTATTGTATAAGTAACTATAAAGTTAACACATATGTTTTAAAATTTTATCATAATTGAATTTAAAAAATGTTAAATTCTTAAATTAATTTATTCAATTGATAAATTTACCTATAACATCTATAAATTCATACACATAACATCTATAATTTCATATTAATAACATCCATAATTTTGTACTCATAATATTCATAATTTCATACATATGATGTCTATAATTAATAATTTTTTATACTTAATATTATCAAATTTTAAACTATACGTCTTATTGTATTTTTCAAATTATCTTATATGTGTATTAATAGGTCATAATTTTAATTATTTTAATATTTTTATTTAATATTCATATGTATGCTTATTTATTGATTTTAATATGACGAGTTAATAATTATTTTTAAAAATTTATTTTTTAATTTTTGTTTATATTTTATTTTTTTAATAGTTTATATGTAAAATATAAGTTGTATAGTAGAAGTTGTTAAAAACTTTTAATTTAACTTCCATAATTTTTGCAGAAGATTATTGTATTTTAATGGATAATAATATGATTGAGAGATGTTAGAGATTTGATTTGGAAGAAACTGCAATTAATTTTGGAAAAAATATTAATGATTCTAAGCATACATCAAAATGATATGATAGGTGATAAGGAAAGGAGGAATTCTCCACATACAAGCGTTTTTCGATACAAGTCATTTATTTTTTCTTTTTTTTCTTTCTCCATGCCTCCTCTTTTTCTTCTCATTCTTCTTCTTTTTCCGTGCTTCTTCTTCTTCTTCTTCTTCTTCGTTTTTAAAGTGTTTCATCTTCATCGTCGTATTTCTCCTCGTTCATCTTTTGATTTTACAACATTATGTATTTTTTCTTCTTTGTTTGATTTTTTCCTCCTAAAAAGAATTATGAGAATATGAAATAAAAAAATGAAGAAGAAGAAGAATAAGCAGAAGATGAGGAGGAGAAAGAGGAAGAGTTCTGAATTATGCATAAGGTGTACTTCAACGAATTTTGGGTGTATTTTTTAAATTCTTTGCGTGTATTTTTGTAATCCTTTGGGCGTATTTCTTTAATCCTTTTAGTGTATTCCTGTAACCGTTTGGGTGTATTTTTGTAATTGGTTGGGTGTATTTCTGTAATCGTTTGGGTGTATTTTTGAAGTTCCATTATCTTCAAAATGATTTCAAAGCTTGATTTTAGAAACCATGAAAATCGAAAAAAAAACGAAGTAAGAATACCAATGATAAACGCAAATAAAACAACGAATGAAAAGGCAAAGAGAGAACGCACGAAGGAGATCGAGCAGATTTGACATGAAACTCGTTTTCATGGAGGAAGAAGAAAAAGAATAGGAGAAGAAGAAGGAGAAGAAGAAGGAAGAGGAGGAGCAGAAGAAGAAACGCAAACATACCATAAAAATCGTATATGGATTAACGTATTTTTTGTTAAGTTTCTTCCAACTTATATAACTTGTAAACCAAATGACTTGTATGTGTAATATTTTTCATTGTATAAATTCTTTAATTACCTAACATCATTCTATATATTTTTGGTTTAAACAAAAATGAAATAAGAGTGGAGGCAAGTGCCCCTTATTATTATGCATGGGTCCGTGCCTGACGGTAGCCATAGACAAATGGAGATTAGGTTCTGCTTTGCAATCGAATTGAAACGATTAAGGATTTAAGGTAGAAGACTAGAAGGCCTTGCTGCAGGTGATCTTCATGTGTTAAACTATTTTACCACGTGTCTTGTGCTCATTAATAGGTCAAAGCTTATCCACCCTTAGCCTCCACAATACTAACAACCACCATAGAACCCACCATTTAAATATTCGCATTCGTATTAAACATTAATTATTTATTTCATTATTCAGATGTAATTTATTCATCATCCAAATCAAATTTCCAAGTACCTTACAATCCCATGTCCGTCTTGTCTCGCTCTTGACGTGATTCTTTTTGTCCAAAATGTAATGTATAACCTATAAAATAAAATGTAAAGTAATAAAAAGATCATGTAAGTAGTATAAAATTTGCTGGGCCAAGCAGCTTTTAGTCATTTTAGGCTGGTATAAATATTAAATTATCATTACCAAAAAAAGAATTAAATTATGTTCAATAAATAAATTTTATTTGTTATTATATATAAATTTTAATAAATATAAATATAAATTGTGTTAATTTATATATACAAATTCTAGTAAATATAAGTATAAACAATATATTTTTTGTGTGTAATTTTTTATAAATATAAATATAAATATTACTGATCAAATAATGATAAAAAATAATAATATTTATTTATTATGTAGCGTTACTGATTAGAATAGTCACATTACGAAGTCTAAACAAATTTTAAATTCATCAATATATAAAATTAGAATATTCGGTCATTGAATCACTTAGTAGTCTAATTAATGATTCATTAGTTTAGAAGTTTAACTATGATTTAACCGAAATAATTAAATTATAATAAATAATATATAAAATTATAAATAAATATATAAAAATATATAAATTTAAAATACATAATCTAAATTAAAAGTTTATAATCTCATTCAAGTATAATGCAAAAGTCAAATAAAAAAAATGAAATTCTAAACATAAAAACGATAATATTAAGATGTGTGTCATCAATATTCAAATCAATTAATGATAAAAAAATACTAATATTAATAACAATAATTCAACTTCAAGTGATAATAAATAGATTAGACCAAATCATATTAATAACATCATGGAGTAGATTCTCTTAATTGAAAAGCAAATTAAAATGAAAAGATTTAATTAAATATAATGGCACATTATGAAACATATTCTTTTTATTCAAAACATAAAAATTCCAAAACTCACTTTAATGTAGATTGTAATGAAATTATAATTAAAACAAAAAAATGTAAATACAAATTATTAAATTATATTTTATTATATTAATTAGAATGTTAAATTATAATTTTTCGAATAAGATTTTTATATTAATGTTATATTATAGTTATAATCATTAGTAGTTTATAACCTTTAAATTCTGACTAAATTTATTAACAATCTAAAAGCTTTAGTCGTTTTAAAGTTTTTCTAAACATAAATATATCTTTTCACATGTATTTATTTTAAATTATATGTATTAAGATTTATTTATATTAATATTTTAAACATAAATGTAATATACTATAAATATAAAAGAAAAAAAATTAAATTAAATAGATATTACAAAAACTAAAGCCTAATAAAAAAGAAAAGAATTTTTATTGGACCTAATATAAGAGTAAATAAATCAATCCAAATGTAACTCATAGTTGCCAGAAAGAATCAGTGATCAAATTAAATCAGTCAGATTTCTGATTTACTGATACATTAGTTTAACCAGTAGATCACTGGTTAAACTGATTGACTCGATCTCACATAAATAAAAAATATAAAACAATTAAAAATCTAAAATTAAAATTTAAAATATATATCTTCACTAATATTTTAAACAATTAAGTCTTGTTGAGTTAAGAAATTAACTAATTTCAATTGATGATGACAAACATTATTTTATTAAACTAATTATCCAATTAGTTTGATCATTTTGTTTAAGTAATGCATGCCAAAATTCAATGTTACTGCAGCTCAAATAAATGGAATAAAAATAAGAAGCCTCCATAGTATGCAACACTTACAAACAAAGCCCAAAATAAAATAATAAAGAAATCAAATGGGCTAAATGGTAAGTGAACAAAATCCAAATCCAAGGCGTTTCTCTTAAGCTGATCTCTCCAAGTGCTTGGCTCCAAAGTAACGTTCACTTTTTCATTTCGGTCAGACTCAGAGAAGAGAGAGAGAGAGTTTTGTTCTTAAATCATTCACCAAAAAAGAAAGAAAGAGAAAGGCTAAACAAAAAGGTTGAGGTCTAATCACCCACATCAAACCATATCAAGCTAAGTTAGTAGCTAAAAGGTGATTCATTTCCTTTTGCATGCATTTTACTTTCTTCTCTTCTTCCCCGACTCTCTACCAATCCATTTTGGGAAACATGGAAAAGGTGATATCTAGTAAACACTGATGTGAATCAAAGGTCAACATTGTTTCTTGGGGACAAAGTAGTAGTTCAAGGGTTCAGATCTGGGTTTATCATTGAAAATATTTTTCTTTGCTGTTCTGAGGCATTCGGTCAAGAAAAAGGGAACTGTTTCAAATTTCCAATTTGGGGATTAATGGAAAAATATGAAAGGGTAAGTTGATGAAGTACATAACTCGAGGAATTGACTTGGAAGAGAGCATCTCAGCAACATGCAAGGAGATACAAAAGAAAAATTTTCATGCTTCTGAAGTCAAGGATAGAGAACCAGGGTTTGAAGTTTCTGTTCTGAGAAGTTTTCTCTGAAGAGTTCATCAACTTGGATAGTGCTCTCTAGTTAAAGAGGCATTCCGCCAGAATGAGGAACAAAATCATTGTCAAGTGAATCCGATTCAACCTATAGCTATTGAGGCTATTGAAGCATCAATCTCCTTCATGTTTTGCAAATTGTAATTTTATTTTTAATGTATATCTTTCTGTAATTTCTTGAGTGGTAAAAGGCTGAAACAGAGAGTTTATGAAAAAGCCAAAGAGTGATAAAAGGCTGAGTGATACACTTGAGTGAAAAGTCTAGAGTGTTTCATATTTCTTTAGGTTGTTTATTGTGTCTTGTATCTTGTACCTGAGAGGTACCCCTTTCTTAGTTGGGTTAGCACTAAGAGTGAAGAGTTAGGTATTAGCATAACCAAGTCAAGTTAGGTTAGAACTTGAAAGGGAAAGGATTGTGTCAATCCTGTGGTATTGGTGTATGTAATACTTTGAACTTGATTTCCTGCATCACAATCTTCCAAAATACTTTGAACCAAGTTAGTATCACAAAATGTAACATATATGGACTCCTCTATTATTCTAGCATCTTGATGATAAACTCTATAAGCTTTTCTAGTTGTGGAATATCCTACAAATAAACATTCATATGCCTTTGAATCAACTTTACCTAAGTTTTCTTTGTTATTTAAGACAAAATATTTGCATCCAAAGATATGTAAATATTTCAAGTTTGGTAGGTGACCTTTCCAAAGATCATAAGGAGTTTTCTTCAAGAATTTCCTTATGATAGTTCTATTCAAAATGTGGCAAGCAATGTTAACCGCTTCAGCCCAAAGAAATTTTGAAACATTACTCTCACAAAGCATAGCTCTTGTCATTTCTTGAATACTTTTGTTTCTTCTTCCCACCACACTATTTCGTTGTGGTGTCCTTGGACATGAGAAGTTGTGTGATATTCCAAATTCCTCACAAAAAGAGTCAAATAAATGGTTTTCAAATTCAGTTCCATAATCACTTCTTATTGAGGTGATCTTTAAATCCTTTTCATTTTGAACTTTCTTGCTAAAAATTTCAAATGCCGAAAAGGATTCATTTTTGTGTACAAGAAATAAAACCCAATCAAACTTAGAGTAGTCATCCACAATTACTAACCCATAGTGTTTACCACCTAAGTTTTGAGTTCTTGTTGGACCAAATAAATCAATATATAGCAATTCAAGTGGTCTTTTAGTAGAGATGTCTTCCTTTGATTTAAATGAATTCTTAGTTTGTTTTTCTATTTGACAAGCCTCACAAGTGATGTCCTTGTCAAATTTAATCAAAGGTAAACCTCTTACTAAACCTTTTTTTGACAAGCTTGTTTATTTAAAACATACTTGCATGGCCCAATCTCTTGTGCCATAGCCACTTTTCAGATTCTTTAGAATGAAAACAAGCTATATTTGATCTTTTAGCTCATCAAGAGTAAGTCTATACACATTATTACAATGCTTAGCAATAAATAGTATTTCATTTGTCTTTTCATGCACAACACATCATTCCAATCTTTTGAAAGTTACCAAATAACCCAAATCACACAATTGATTTATACTCAAAAAATTATGCCTCAAGCCATTTACCAAAAAGACATCATCAATGAAAGTAGAATGATTATTATCTACTTTTCCAATAGCCACAATTTTACCTTTTTCCATCATCTCCAAAGGTCACAAAACCTCCATTATACTTGTTGAGTTTGATGAAGAAGGTTGACGTTCCAGTCATGTGCCTTGAGCATCCACTGTCCAAGTACCACATATCCCTTTTGTTCTTGGATGCTAGGCAAATTTGCATTAAAACTTCAAGTGATCTTAGGTATCCAAATTAATTTAGATCCTTTAAAGTTAATCCACCTTGGTTGTCCAATGCATTAAAATCACATACAACATTGTAAATTTGGTTTCCTACTATTCTTTTTTCAATGAAGCATTGTAAGTATGAGTGACCAAATTTCTTACAATTAAAACAATAATTTCCTGATTCTTGTTACTGAAATTGATGAGAGTTATGATGCTGAAAATGATTAAAGGACTGAGTTTTTCTGGTTTTCGGAAGAGGTACATTTCTTTTGACAAAATGCCTTTTGTTGTGATTATTCCATTTTGCAAAAGCATTCAAACTAGAATTTTTTAACGCATTTGGGCCTTTTGAAGGAGAGATTTTGTTGTTAAAAGATGGATTTTTGAAAATAATCTCATTGGTTGAAATATAGCCCAGACCCGATTTGTTTAATATAGGTTCAGTTCTTAGAGATGATTCAGTTTCCTCAAAATAAGAGTTTTCAAATTCTTCTTCATAGGTAGGAATAAATCCCAAACCAGATTTGCTGATAGTATGTTTTGTTTTTGAAGAAGAGGCTATGAATTTTGTGGAGGAGTTATCAAAAACTGCATCATCTTTTGTCACATATCCTAAACCAAATTTTTCAAACAATGGTCTTTGATTTGCAAGTAATTTGTCCAAGTTGCTAGAACTTTGAGCAAATTTTGCTAAATCACCATTTAGTCTTTTAATTATTTTATTTAATCTTTCATTTTCAGCAATAAGCTCTTGAGAAGGGTCCACAATGTGCTTTCCTTTTAGTTTTTCAAGTTTAGATTTTAGAAATCTGTTTTCTTCAATAATATCCAAAGCACATTCGGTTTCCTTCACTTTTTCTTTCAAAAAATCATTTTCAACTTTCAACATTTCTTTTTCAGATTTACATTTAGTGTATTTTTCCAGCAGTTTTGCAGAATTTAGTGTGAGATTATCAATTATAACATGTAAATCATCTATGGACAAGTCATAGTAATTTACCTCATCAAGTTGATCATCACCAGTCATGAAGCAGATTTTATCTTCACTTTCGGAGTCTTCTTCCTCATCCGAATCATTCTCAAGATCTTTCCAAGATGCCATGAACACTCTATTTTTTTCTTTCTTCCCTTTGTCTTTCTTCTTGAGTTTCGGACAGTTGTACTTGAGATGTCCAGCTTCCTTACAGTGGTGACAAGTCACATTTCCTTCTTGTACTCTCTTGAGCTTGACCCTTTGTACTTGCCTTTGTTCCTCATTATCCTTCTGAGTCTCCTAGCAAAAAATACAAGTTCATCATTTGAAAAGTGACGTGGCGAAAATTGGCAGATTAAGAAATATTAAGAAAAATGGCGTTGCAAGTATAGTTCTTAACCAGCAAAAATCCACTTGTCAATTTAGAAAAGAGTTGTCATAAATTTTATAAATAAAATACTAGGAGTATGAGTCCCAGGTCGTCTCCCAATGAGTTGCAGGAAGATGTGCTATTTTACTAATCAGAGGTTTTTCAAAATGGTTTTGAGTTTGATAAACAGGAAATTAAATTAGAGAATTTATGTAATTTAAATAAAAATCTTGACAGGGAGAAGATTAATCGGAAGTTCTATCCTTGTTGGAATTTTTCCAAAATCAATTAATAATTAGTAGTTATTTCTGCTTAGTTAACCATCAACGGATGAAGGAAAGTCAAGTTAAAAGTCAACTTCTATTCACAAGTCCTAATCCTCTCCCTTGGGAAGGATTAGAGTTAGTGACTAACAAGCCAACCAACAATAAACCAATTACAATTGAACTCTTGAGTATTCTAACTCAAGGTTCTCCTTTTAATCAACTCCCAATCAAGTTGGGAAACTACTCCATTATCATAAATGTTGACTTCAGAAAATTAAGAGGAAAAATAAAAAGAAACATGATAAACAATAATCAAAGAGATTAATTAAAAATAAAAATAGTCTTGTATTAATGAACTCTAAAAATAATCCAATGTCAACTCTGGACAAATTAAGAATATGAAAGAGTAAATAAAAAGTAGATAAACAAACTAGAATGACCAGTTTCGGAGGTAGACTCTTCTCAATAATGAAAGCCAAAATATGCAAATCCTAAATTATGAGTGTCAAAGAAAAACCTAGAGGAGGAGTAAAAGTCAGATCTAAAACTAGAAATTATGCGGAATGAATGTTCTCCCTTGTCTCTGCATGTTTCCAGGCTCTAATCTGCGTTTCTGGGCCAAAAACCGGGTTAAAACGCGGCCCAGAATCTACGCCAGCGACTTTTGTAATTCTGCAGATTGCGCACGTCACGCGACCGTGTCGTTCACGCGTTCGCGTCAGTCAGCGTTTTTCGTACCACGCGTGCGCATTGTCCATGCATTCGCATCACTTGTGCAACTTGCCAATCCACGCGTTCGCGTCAGGAACGCATTCACGTCACTGTGAATTTTTCCATTTCGCGCGGTCGCGTGAGCCATGCACCTGCGTCACTTCCCGCTGGTCATCTCCTCAATTTCTTGTGTTTCTTCCATTTTTGCAAGCTTCCTCTCCATTTTCTAAGCCATTCCTGCCCTATGAAGCCTGAAACACTTAACACACAGATCACGGCATCGAATGGTATAAAGGAGAATAAGAATATACAATTAAAAGATCTTTAGGAAGCAAGTTTTCAATCATAAAACAATTTTGAGAAGGAATTGTAAATACATGCAAATCATATGAATAAGTGGGTGAAGACTTGATAAAACCACTTAATTAAACACAATATAGATCATAAAATAATGGTTTATCAACCTCCCCACACTTAAACATTAGCATGTCCTCATGCTTAGTTGAAGGAGATAAATATGAATGAATAGGGACATGGAAGACTCATACAATGCAATGCAACCTATATATATGAATGCAACTATATGATTTTGTCTATCTGATTAAAAATAAATAAGTTTTCTAAGACAAAACATGGAGCAGATTCCACTAGTTCAAATCATACAGTAAAAGCAGATAAATTTGTAAGAAAACAGCTCGTGAAAGCAGGAATCATAGAATTAAGCATTGAACCCTCACTGATGGTGTGTGTGAACTCTAATCTCTCTAGTGTATAAGGTAATCACTCTATCATTCTCTAATCATGCTTTCTAATTTTTTTGTTTTTCACCTAACCAATCAACAACATTTAATGTACCAATGCAAACATCATGAGGTCTTTTCAAGGTTGTAATGGGGCTAAGGTAAGGGTAAGGGTATATATGGCTAAGTGAGCTTATAAATTGAATCCTTAATTAACCCAAGCTTTCACCTACTCATATATGTATATTCTATATAACTTTAAATTTCATACCTAGCTACCCAAAATTTCCTTTTCAGAGTCCATACTCATGCATCAACCTTTATTTTAATTTTATCACATGTGCATTGATTGTTGAACTTTAACTTATCATTGGGGTAATTTTGTCCCCTTATTTACTAAAATAAATATTTTTTTAATATGAAAATAAACATAGCTTATCAATGCACATAGATTTTTAATTTTCTTTTATAGTTTCACATGAGTAGGTACCCAAATTTCCATTATTTTATCATGACATATTCCTTTATTACCCTTTGTTTCCACAACCTTCCCATACTCAATTAACACACAATTTCTATCTTAAGCTAACCAAAGATTCAATTGGAATATTTAATTATTTTTCTGCTTAAGGCTAGTAATGTGGTAAAATGTAGAACAAATGGGGTTAAAATGGCTCAAAGTGGCTAACAAGGGTAATTAAAAGGGTAGGCTTATTTGGGATAAGTGAGCTAAACAAACAATGGCCTCAATCATATGCACGCATATAACACATTAACATTGGACATATAGGATAAAACAAAATTTAGATTACAGTCATAGAGAAGTACACACACAAGAAAAAATATTTATGGTTAAATAATGTAACCATGTATTTAGGCTCAAAGTCTCACGGGTTGTGTGTTCTTTAGCTCAAAAACCATGTTCCAATTACAACTTCAAACAAATTTAACATAAAGGTTTTGATTTAAATTAGTGAAATTTTTTTAAAAAATAGGGTCTTAAAAGAAACTTATTATCTTTTCAATCAAGTAGAACATGCATGCAATTAACCTATTACTATGCAATTTTTCCTATTCTAAAAAAAGAAATTGGTGTTAGGGAAGAGAAATTACCTCCGGAAGTTAGGTACTGATCGACCTCCCCACACTTAAGGTTTTACACCGTCCTCGGTGCCATCTGTCAAGAACAAAGGTGGGCTGGTAGCAGTATCTACATAGTCGGGACCATCATGGCTCCCTGTGCTGGTAAAGGAAGTGGAGTTCGGAGTGTATGGGTCCTTGTCAGGTCTATGGTTGCCTGTGAGTAGCTCCTTAAGGTATTTGAATCGGCGCTGGTTATGGTGCTCTCGTAACTTCGCTTTCTGGTCTTGCCGGTCCAACCTCTCCAGTATTTGATGGAGCAGCTGACTTGTTGAAGGTGCTTGTGGTGTTGAAGGAGGAATGTCTGCAGCTTGTTCTGTGGACTGGCTGGTAGTGGCTGTTGGTGGCCTGAGATATTTCCCGTTAGGGACGTACTGATCATCCCGTGGAAGCATGGCTTTGGTGTCCCCAGCTCTGTAGGAGACTCTGGCTGCTGAGACAAGATCTGAGACCAAGGCGGGAAAAGGTAGGTTACCCGCAATTTGTACGTGTCTCATGGCATTCCGGATGTGTCTTAGTAGGTTTAGGGGCTGGTCTATAAGGATGCACCATAGTAAAACGGCCATGTCTGCAGTGAAGGAGGACTCATGAGTACTCGGAAAGACGTAATGGGACATAATCTGTGCCCATACGTGAGCCTCCAAGGTAAGAGCGGAAGCCGATATTCCCTTAAGCCGGGAACGATGGTATCCAAAAATCCATCTGCTGCCAGGTTGTGCGATAACTCTGAGAACAGCGTCCCAGTCAAATTGGTACGTTTGGCGCTTGAGTGTGGCTTCTTGAAATACGTCCAGTCCTTCTTGAGCAAGAGGGAGATCTAAGGCTCATTGATGGCCTCTTCTGTAATGGGGACTTGCTTCTGACGGACAGACAGACTGCAGGGTTGGCAGGTGGAAATTGGAGTAGAACTTAACTACCCATGAAAGATTAACCTGCCGTGGCTGTCTCCACAGTGTCGTCGCTCAATTTGCGGCTCAACAAATTCAGCAATACGGGGCAGGAGGATAAGAAGGTATTCGTTGTTGTAATTCCTTTCTGCCAGGATGGGGAACATCTGCTCACAGTAGCGATTGGAAAATCGCGCAGTGTCCTTTGCTGGGAAGGCTTTTTCTTTTTCATCGACTTTTATAATCCTCTTAATTCTTTTTGTTGAGGGCTTAACTGCAGTTGAAGATGGCTCTGCCACTAATGCTCTTTTTGTTCCTCTCCTTGCTGGTGGTTTGGGAGTAGCTTTCTCCTTTCCTTTCTTGGTGGCCATCCTGAAAGGGAAAGAGTAAAGACATGAAAACTTCAAGGGTTATAGCAAGGAAAAGAATGGGAAAGGTGGTAATCAATACACAGTAAAGAAGAATGACGTTAACACATGGTCATGACTACATGTGAAAGGTCAATGATGGAAATATAGCAAGTGCATATGATGACAGTTGAATGCAAGGTGTTTATTGGCATGCCAGCAAAGGCATGAGTAGCATAGATCAAGCATTCAATGTCCACGTTAGATTACCAAGCCTGTCAAACTAACAATCTATTTGTAATAACAATTATATTTAATTAATAAAATATAAAAATGGTTTTTGTGAAGAGAAATCATTTAGAGTAGTAGATTAAAAGAAATATAAAAATAGTGCACAATTCTATACGGGCGTTTTCACAAACACATAGCATGCCTGGTAAATAAGGTATAAAAAGTATTAAATTGAACATGCAAGCAACCCTATAAAAATAATATATAATTGTCAAACAAATTCTTAACAATCCACAAGCAAAATATAAGAAATAATGACCCAAATAAATTTCCAACACCAAATAAAAAAAGGGTTTAAAAGGAAAAAGGAAAAGAAAACATAGATAATGAAAGGAAAAGAAGAAGAAGAAGGAAACATGGAAATAAGAAGAAGAATAGAAAAGTAAGGAGGGAAGAAGAAAAGAAAAAACCTTGATAATGGTGGTGAGAAAAAGGGAGTAGAAAGTGAGAAAGAAGGAAGAATGAAGAAGGGGGGAAAGAAATAAGAAGGGGGGAAGTAGGATTTGGGGAAGAAAACATAAGAGAATCTGGCAGATTTGGATAAGTTGTGCGGCACATGCGACGCAGACGCGTGGGTCACGCGTTCGCACGGATAGCGCTTAAATGAGGTGACGCAGACGCGTCGGTCACGCGGACGCATGACATGGTTTATGGTAGTGGCCCGAGGGCAGCCTCGCGCTCGCACAACTCTCTGTGTGAAAACTCAATTTTCCAAATTTTAGGGTGATGCGTTCGTGTAGTTGACGTGATCGCGTGAATAGCCAAATTTTGAAAACGGCGCGGACGCGTAGGGCACGCGTACGCGTGGTAGGACTTGTGCATCTAGCACGAGTTCAGCCCAACTCCAGCTCAACTTACTGCGATACACCCTTTTTACGTTGAATTGCAGGGCCACGCGTTCGCTTGGGTGACGCAAACGCATGGAGAGACTATTGCACACATGACGTGGACCCGTCAGTGACACAGTCGCGTGGATCCATTTGTGCCAAAGGCACGCCTCCAGCCACACTTTCGCGTGACTCTCTGTTCAATTTTCTTTTCTTCCCAATGCACATGCGACGCTGGCGCGTCGCGTGCGATTTCCTTCTCTTTTTTTATATGCAAAATGCAAATGAGATGCAAGCAATAGGAACGAGTACTGAGAAGAGTTATTTGAAAAAGAAAATTAAGGAGAGGGAGAAGAATGATCATACCATGGTGGGTTGTCTCCCACCCAGCACTTTGCTTTAACGTCCTTAATTTGGACGCTCCACTAGCTCAGTCTTCTGCTGTGGGTGGATCCTCCAAGAGGAAGATCTCTAGCTCCTGGTTTTTCGCCATCATTTTGCCATGAAATAACTTCAAGCGATGTCCGTTGAGCTTTATAAGTTCAAAGCTTGAAGGATGACTCAAGTGAAAGACTCTGTATGGTTCCGCCTTCTCTACTTGATAGGGACCATCCCATCTGGATCTCAGCTTGACTGGCATGAGCTGTATTCTGGAGTTGTAAAGGAGGACTAAGTCCCCAGGTTGGAACTCTCTTCTCTTGATGTTCTTGTCATGTACATCTTTCACCTTCTCTTTACACAGCCTGGAGTTTTCATAATCTTCTAGGTGAAGGTTCTCTAATTCTTGCAGTTGTAACTTCCGTTCAGCTCTGGCTTTCTCATAGTCCATGTTGCATTCCTTTACCGCCTAGAAGGCTTTGTGCTCTAACTCAACTGGGAGATTGGTGGACGAAATTGTGATCACTATTCTTTTCAAGTTGTTTGTCTTTGTATGAAATCATTATTATGGCACTGGTTGAATTCACACAACCCCGTTCAACTAACCAGCAAGTGTACTGGGTCGTCCAAGTAATAAACCTTACGTGAGTAAGGGTCGATCCCACAGAGATTGTTGGTATGAAGCAAGCTATGGTCACCTTGCAAATCTCAGTTAGGGAGATTAAAGGGTAATTGTGATTATTGGAGTAAATAATAAAAAGAAATAATAAAAGGGATAGAATACTTATGCAGATTCATTGGTGGGAATTTCAGATAAGCGGATGGAGATGCTGTAGAGCTCAAGGACGCCTGCTCTCCTACTGCTTCTACTCAATCCTTCTTACTCCTTTCCATGGCAAGCTTTGTTTAGGGGTTCACCATCAACTGTGGCTACTTTCAATCCTCTCGGGGAAATATCCTATGCGGCTGTCACTCGCACAGCTAACCAGTCTGGAGGCATCACCCATGGTTGATGGCTACATCCCATCCTCGCAGTGAAAACTAATGCTCACGCACTCTGTCACAGTACGGCTAATCACCGGTTGGTTCCCTCCCCTACTGGAATAGAATCCCTCTTTTGCGTCTGTCACTAACGCCCAGCAGGTTACAAGTTTGAAGCACGTCACAGTCATTCATTACCGGAATCCTACTCGGAATACCATAGACAAGGTTAGACTTTCCGGATTCTCAGGATCCTACTCGGAATACCACAGACAAGGTTAGACTTTCCAGATCCTCATAAATGCCGCCATCTATCTAGCTTATACCACGAAGATTCTGTTGTAGAATCTAAGAGATACGCATTCAAGCTCTGTTGCATGTAGAACGGAAGTGGTTGTCAATCACGCGCGTTCATAAGTGAGAATGATAATGAGGGTAATCTGACTCATAACATTCATCATGTTCTTGGGTACGAATGAATATCTTGGAATAAGAATAAGAGAGATTTTGAATAAAAGACAATAGAATTTCATTAATACTTGAGGTACAGCAGAGCTCCACACCCTTAATCTATGGTGTGCAGAAACTCCACCGTTGAAAATACATAAGCAAAGAGTTCAGGCATGGCCGAATGGCCAGCCCTCTCTAACGTGATCACAGGATTCAAAAATACAATCCAGGATGTCTAATACAATAGATAAATGTCCTATATATACTAGACTAGCTACTAGGGTTTACATGAGTGAGTAATTGATGCATAAATCCACTTCCGGGGCCCACTTGGTGTATGCTTGGGCTGAGCTTGATCAATCCACGAGTAAAGGCATTTCTTGGCGTCAAACTCCAGGTTATGACGTGTTTTGGGCGTTCAACTCCGGATCATGACGTTTTTCTGGCGTTTAACTCCAGACAGCAGCGTGTACTTGGCGTTCAACGCCAAGTTACGTCGTCTTTCTTCGAATAAAGTATGAACTATTATATATTGATGGAAAGCCCTGGATGTCTACTTTCCAACGCCGTTGAGAGCGCGCCAATTGGAGTTCTGTAGCTCCAGAAAATCCATTTCGAGTGCAGGGAGGTCAGATTCCAACAGCATCAGCAGTCCTTTTGTCAGCCTTCTTCAGAGTTTTGCTCAAATCCCTCAATTTCAGTCAGAATTTACCTGAAATCACAGAAAAACACACAAACTCATGGTAAAGTCCAGAAATGTGAATTTAACATAAAAACTAGTGAAAACATCCCTAAAAGTAGCTTAAACTTACTAAAAACTATATGAAAACAATGCCAAAAAGCGTATAAATTATCCGCTCATCACAACACCAAACTTAAATTGTTGCTTGTCCCCAAGCAACTGAAAATCAAATAGGATAAAAGAAGAGAATATACTATAAAGTCCAAAATATCAATGAATATTAATTTAATTACATGAGCGGGACTTGTAGCTTTTTGCTTCTGAACAGTTTTGGCATCTCACTTTCTCCTTTGTAGTTTAGAGTGATTGGCATCTCTAGGAACTTAGAATTTTGGATAGTGTTATTGACTTTCCTAGTTAAGCATGTTGATTCTTGAACACAGCTACTTATGAGTCTTGGCTGTGGCCCTAAGCACTTTGTCTTCCAGTATTACCACCGGATACACAAATGCCACAGACACATAACTGGGTGAACCTTTTCAGATTGTGACTCAGCTTTGCTAAAGTCCCCAGTTAGTGGTGTCCAGAGCTCTTAAGCACACTCTTTAGCTTTGGATCACGACTTTAACCATTCAGTCTCAAGCTTTTCACTTGGACCTTCATGGCACAAGCACATGGTTAGGGACAGCTTGATTTAGCCGCTTAGGCCTGGATTTTATTTCCTTGGGCCCTCCTATCCATTGATGCTCAAAGCCTTGGATCCTTGCTTTAAAACTTTCGCCACTTTTTTTTTCACTGCTTTTTCTTGCTTCAAGAATCAATTTCATGATGTTTTTCAGATCATCAATAACATTTCTCTTTGTTCATCATTCTTTCAAGCACCAACAATTTTAACACTCATAAACAACAAGATAAAAAATATGCACTGTTCATTCATTCATTCAGAAAACAAAAATTATTGCCACCACATCAATATAATTAAATTAAATTCACTAATAATTTCAAAAATTATGTACTTCTTGTTCTTTTGAATTAAAACATTTTTTTATTTAAGAGAGGTGAAGGACTAATGGATTTTATTCATAGCTTTAAGGCATGGTTACACAATAATGATCATGAAGTAGAAACACAAAAACATAGATAAACATAATACTTAAAAACCGAAAACAGAAAGAAAATAAAGAACAAGGAATGAATCCACCTCTAGTGGCGTCTTCTTCTTGAAGGACCAATGATGTTCTTCAACTCTTCTATGTCCCTTCCTTGCCTTTGTTGCTCCTCTCTCATTGCTCTTTGATCTTCTCTTATTTCTTGGAGAGTGAGGGCGTGTTCATGGTGTTCCACCCTTAGTTGTTCAACATTATGACTCAAATCTTCTAAAGAGGTACTGAGTTGCTCCCAATAGTTGTTGGGAGGAAAGTGCATTCCTTGAGGCATTTGTTGATGATGAACTTCCTCATGTTCTTCTTGAGGGCCGTGAGGAACTTCTCTTGTTTGCTCCATCCTTTTCTTGGTGATGGGCTTGTCTTCTTCAATGGAGACATCTCCATCTATGATAACTCCGGCTGAATAACATAGATGGCATATGAGGTGGGGGAAGGCTAGCCATGCCATGTGTGAAGGCTTGTCAGCTATTTTGTAGAGTTCATTGGATATGACTTCATGAACTTCCACTTCCTCTCCAATCATGATGCTATGAATCATGATGGCCCGATCCACAGTAACTTCAGATCGGTTGCTTGTAGGGATGATGGTGAATGAAAAATAAAAAGCTTAGGCTTTTTACCACACCAAACTTAAAATTTGCTCGTCCTCGAGCAAAAAAGAAAAGAGAAGTAGAAGAAGAAGAAGAGAATTGGGAAGAGAGGGAGAGAATGGTTCGGCTATATGATAGAAGAAGGGGTTTGTGTTGTGTGAAAATGGAGAAGAAAGGGGGGATTTATAGGGAGAGGGAGGGTGGGAGTTCGGCCATTTTGGGTGGGAAAGGGTGGGAAATTGAATTTGAATGTAATGGAGGTAGGTGGGGTTTATGGGGAAGAGTGGGTTGATGTGAATGGTGAATGGGGTAATTGGGAAGAGGAATTGAGGTGATTGGTGAAGGTTTTTGGGAAGTGTGACATTGAAAATGAGATTTGGATTAGGAGAGTGTGATTAGGATTAAAAGAAAAGGTAGGTGGGGATCCTGTGGGGTCCACAGATCCTGAGGTGAAAAGAAATACCATTCCTTCACCATATAGGCGTGTAAATTGCCTTCATGCATCATTCTGGCGTTCAAACGCCCATTGGTGCATGTTCTGGGCGTTAAACGCCCATGTAATGCATGTTTCTGGCGTTGAACGCCAGTTTCATGCTTGTTTCTGGCGTTCAGCGCCAGATTGTCCTTTGTGTGCGCATCCTGGCGTTAAACGCCAGGATGTAGCTTGTTTTGGGCGTTCAGCGCCAGAAAGATGCTCTGTTCTGGCGTTGAACGCCAGCCAGATGCATCTCACTGGCGTTGAACGCCAGTCTGTGCTGCCTCCAGGGTGAAAAATTTTTTTCTTCTGTTTTTGACTCTGTTTTTAATTTTTTTGATTTTTTCGTGACTCCTCATGATCATGTACCTAATAAAACACAAAAATAACAAAGAAACAAAATAAAATAAAATTAGATAAATAAAATTGGGTTGCCTCCCAACAAGCGCTTCTTTAATGTCTATAGCTTGACAGTGGCTCTCATGAAGCCACAAGATGATCAAGTCAATTTGAGTGTGTTGTCTCCACACCAAACTTAGAGTTTGGACATGGAGTTTGAACACCAAACTTAGAGTTTGGTTGTGGCCTCACAACACCAAACTTAGAGTTTGACTGTGTGGGCTCTTCTTGACCTTGAACTGAGAGAAGTTCTTCATGCTTACTCTCTTTTGTCACAGAGGGATGGCCATGTGCTTGAAACACAAGGTATTCCCCATTTAATTGAAGGACTAACTCTCCTCTGTTGACATCTATCACAGCTTCTGCTGTGGCTAGGAAAGGTCTTCCTAGGATGATGGATTCATCATCTTCCTTCCTAGTGTCTAGGATTATGAAATCAGCAGGGATGTAAAGGCCTTCAACCTTTACTAGCACGTCCTCTACTATTCCATAAGCTTGTCTCACTGACCTGTCTGCCAATTGTAATGAGAACAAGGCAGGTTGTACCTCAATGATCCCTAGCTTCTCCATTACAGAGAGTGGCATCAGATTTATCCCTGACCCAAGGTCACATAGAGCTTTTTCAAAGCTCATGGTGCCAATGGTGCAAGGTATTAAGAACTTGCTAGGATCTTGTTTCTTTTGAGGTAGAGTTTTCTGAATCCAAGTATCTAGTTCACTAATGAGCAGGGGAGGTTCACTTTCCCAAGTCTCATTACCAAACAACTTGGCATTTAGCTTCATGATAGCTCCTAAGTATTGAGCAACTTGCTCTCCAGTCACATCTTCATTCTCTTCAGAGGATGAATATTCTTCAGAGCTCATGAATGGCAGAAGGAGATTTAATGGAATCTCTATGATCTCTGTATGAGCCTCAGATTCCTTTGGATCCTTAACAGGAAACTCCTTCTTGCTTGAAGGACGCCCCAGGAGGTCTTTCTCACTGGGATTTTCGTCTTCCTCCTCCTTAATGCATTCGGCCATGTTGACTAAGTCAATGGCTTTGCACTCTCCTTTTGGATTCTCTTCTGTATTACTTGGGAGAATACTGGGAGGAGTTTCAATAACTTTCTTACTCAGCTGACCCACTTGTGCCTCCAAATTTCTAATGGAGGATCTGGTTTCATTCATGAAACTGAAAGTGGCCTTTGACAGATCAGAGACTATATTGGCTAAATTAGAATTATTTTGTTCAGAGTTTTCTGTCTGTTGCTGAGAAGATGATGGATATGGCTTACTATTGTTCAGCCTATTGCGTCCACCATTGTTAAAGCCTTGTTGAGGCTTTTGTTGATCCTTCCAGGAGAAATTAGGATGATTTCTCCATGATGGGTTATAAGTGTTTCCATATGGTTCTCCCATGTAATTAACCTCTGCCATGGCAGGGTTCTCAGGATCATAAGCTTCTTCAGAAGCTGCCTCTCTAGTACTGTTGGATGCATGTTGCAATCCATTCAGATTTTGAGAGATTATGTTGACCTGTTGAGTCAACATTTTGTTCTGAGCCAATATGGCATTCAGAGCATCAATTTCAAGAACTCCTTTCTTCTGAGACATCCCATTATTCACGGAATTCCTCTCAGAGGTGTACATGAACTGGTTGTTTGCAACCATGTCAATGAGTTCTTGAGCCTCTTCAGGCGTTTTCTTCAGGTGAATAGATCCACCTGCAGAATGGTCCAGTGACATTTTCGAAAATTCAGAGAGACCATAATAGAATATATCTAATATGGTCCATTCTGAAAACATGTCAGATGGACATCTTTTGGTCAACTGCTTATATCTTTCCCAAGCTTCATAGAGAGATTCACCATCTTTTTGTTTGAAGGTTTGAACATCCACTCTCAGCTTGCTCAGCTTTTGAGGAGGAAAGAATTTATCTAAGAAGGCAGTGACCAGCTTATCCCAGGAGTCCAGGCTATCCTTAGGTTGTGAATCCAACCATATTCTAGCTCTGTCTCTTACAGCAAAAGGGAAAAGCATGAGTCTGTAGACTTCAGGATCAACTCCATTCGTCTTTACAGTCTCACAGATCTGCAAGAATTCAGTTAAAAACTGATAAGGATCTTCAGATGGAAGTCCATAAAACTTGCAGTTTTGTTGCATTAAAGCAACTAGTTGAGGCTTAAGCTCAAAGTTATTGGCTCCAATGGCAGGAATGGAGATGCTTCTTCCATCAAATTTGGATGTTGGTTTTGTGAAGTCACCAAGCATTCTCCTTGCATTATTATTATTATTATTTTCGGCTGCCATGTCCTTCTCTTGTTCGAAAATTTCTGAAAGGTTGTTTCTGGATTGTTGTAATTTAGCTTCTCTTAATTTTCTTTTCAGAGTCCTTTCAGGTTCTGGATCAACTTCAACAAGAGTGCCCTTTTCCCTGTTCCTGCTCATATGAAAGACAAGAAAACAAGAAAAGAAAGAGGAATCCTCTATGTCACAGTATAGAGATTCCTTTATGTTAGTAGAAGAAGAAAGGGGTGAAGAATCCAAATACAAGGGATATAAGGAGTTTGGATTCTTAGATGAAGAGAGGTGAAGAGAAGTGTTAGTAATTAATTAATTAAATAGAAGAAGAGAAGAGAAGAGAAATTTTCGAAAATAATTTTTGAAAAAGAGGTTAGTAATTTTCGAAAATCAAAGACAAAATATAATTAAAATTAAAATTTAAAACAAAAAAGAATTTTTGAAAAAGAGAGGGGGAATTTTCGAAAATTAGAGAGGGAGAAGTAGTTAGGTGGTTTTGAAAAAGATAAGAAACAAACAACAAGTTAGTTAGTTGATTGAAAAAGATTTGAAATCAAATTTTGAAAAAGATAAGAAGATAAGAGGTTAGACAAGATATTTTGAAATCAAATTTTGAAAAAGATAAAATTTTTGAAAAAGATAAGATAAAAGATAAAAAGATATATTTGAAAAAGATATTTTGAAAAAGATTTAATTTTAAAAATTACTTAACTAACAAGAAACTACAAGATAGGATTCTAGAATTTAAAGATTGAACCTTTCTTAACAAGAAAGTAACAAACTTCAAATTTTTGAACCAATCACATTAATTGTTAGCTTAATTTTCGAAAATTTGATAAAAAGATAAGAAAAAGATTTTT
Source organism: Arachis hypogaea (assembly GCF_003086295.3). NCBI lineage: Eukaryota > Viridiplantae > Streptophyta > Magnoliopsida > Fabales > Fabaceae > Arachis > Arachis hypogaea. Next base: position 29,594,761 of record NC_092041.1, read on the forward strand.
GAAAATATTTTGAAAAATAATTTTGAAATTTTCGAAAATTATATAAAAAATGAAAAAGATATGATTTTTGAAAAAGATTTTGAAAAGATAAGATTTTTAAAATTGAAATTTTGACTTGACTTGTAAGAAACAACTAATTTTAAAAATTTTTGACCAAGTCAACCCAAAATTTCGAAAATTTGGAGGAAAATAAGGAAAAGATATTTTTTTTGATTTTTGAATTTTTAAAGAAAAACACAAAAATGACCCAAAACATGAAATTTTTGGATCAAGACACAAGATGCATGCAAGAATGCTATGAATGTCAAGATGAACACCAAGTACACTTTGAAGATCATGATGAACATCAAGAACATGATTTTGAAAAATTTTTAATGCAAAGAAAACATGCAAGACACCAAACTTAGAGATCTTTAATGTATGGAAAATATGAATGCAAAAGTGCACATGAAAAACAAGAAAAGGCACAAAACAAGAAATCATGAAGATCAAACAAGAAGACTTATCAAGAACAACTTGAAGATCATGAAGAACACTATGAATGCATGGGATTTTCGAAAAATGCAAGAAAAATTTTAAAAACATGCAATTGACACCAAACTTAAAAATTTAACACAAGACTCAAACAAGAAACACAAAATATTTTTTATTTTTATGATTTGATAATTTTTTTTTTCGAAAAACATTTTTGGAAAAACGAAAAATAAAAGAAAAATTTTTGAAAAAGATTTTTGAAAAGAAAATTACCTAATCTGAGCAACAAGATGAACCGTCAGTTGTCCATACTCGAACAATCCCCGGCAACGGCGCAAAAAACTTGGTGGACGAAATTGTGATCATTATTATGGCACTGGTTGAATTCACACAACTCCGTTCAACTAACCAGCAAGTGTACTGGGTCGTCCAAGTAATAAACCTTACGTGAGTAAGGGTCGATCCCACAGAGATTGTTGGTATGAAGCAAGCTATGGTCACCTTGCAAATCTCAGTTAGGGAGATTAAAGGGTAATTGTGATTATTGGAGTAAATAATAAAAAGAAATAATAAAAGGGATAGAATACTTATGCAGATTCATTGGTGGGAATTTCAGATAAGCGGATGGAGATGCTGTAGAGCTCAAGGACGCCTGCTCTCCTACTGCTTCTACTCAATCCTTCTTACTCCTTTCCATGGCAAGCTTTGTTTAGGGGTTCACCATCAACTGTGGCTACTTTCAATCCTCTCGGGGAAATATCCTATGCGGCTGTCACTCGCACAGCTAACCAGTCTGGAGGCATCACCCATGGTTGATGGCTACATCCCATCCTCGCAGTGAAAACTAATGCTCACGCACTCTGTCACAGTACGGCTAATCACCGGTTGGTTCCCTCCCCTACTGGAATAGAATCCCTCTTTTGCGTCTGTCACTAACGCCCAGCAGGTTACAAGTTTGAAGCACGTCACAGTCATTCATTACCGGAATCCTACTCGGAATACCACAGACAAGGTTAGACTTTCCGGATTCCCAGGATCCTACTTGGAATACCACAGACAAGGTTAGACTTTCCAGATCCTCATAAATGCCGCCATCTATCTAGCTTATACCACGAAGATTCTGTTGGAGAATCTAAGAGATACGCATTCAAGCTCTGTTGCATGTAGAACGGAAGTGGTTGTCAATCACGCGCGTTCATAAGTGAGAATGATAATGAGGGTAATCTGACTCATAACATTCATTATGTTCTTGGGTACGAATGAATATCTTGGAATAAGAATAAGAGAGATTTTGAATAAAAGACAATAGAATTTCATTAATACTTGAGGTACAGCAGAGCTCCACACCCTTAATCTATGGTGTGCAGAAACTCCACCGTTGAAAATACATAAGCAAAGAGTTCAGGCATGGCCGAATGGCCAGCCCTCTCTAACGTGATCACAGGATTCAAAAATACAATCCAGGATGTCTAATACAATAGATAAATGTCCTATATATACTAGACTAGCTACTAGGGTTTACATGAGTGAGTAATTGATGCATAAATCCACTTCCGGGGCCCACTTGGTGTATGCTTGGGCTGAGCTTGATCAATCCACGAGTAAAGGCATTTCTTGGCGTCAAACTCCAGGTTATGACGTGTTTTGGGTGTTCAACTCCGGATCATGACGTTTTTCTGGCGTTTAACTCCAGACAGCAGCGTGTACTTGGCGTTCAACGCCAAGTTACGTCGTCTTTCTTCGAATAAAGTATCGACTATTATATATTGCTGGAATGCCCTGAATGTCTACTTTCCAACGCCGTTGAGAGCGCGCCAATTGAAGTTTTGTAGCTCCAGAAAATCCATTTCGAGTGCAGGGAGGTCAGATTCCAACAGCATCAGCAGTCCTTTTGTCAGCCTTCTTCAGAGTTTTGCTCAAATCCCTCAATTTCAGTCAGAATTTACCTGAAATCACAGAAAAACACCCAAACTTATAGTAAAGTCCAGAAATGTGAATTTAACATAAAAACTAGTGAAAACATCCCTAAAAGTAGCTTAAACTTACTAAAAACTATATGAAAACAATGCCAAAAAGCGTATAAATTATCCGCTCATCAGAGATGACAGGCCTTTCCATAAACTAAGCGGAAAGGACTCATCCCGATTGGGGTCTTCTGTCTGATATGCCCAAAGCGTATCTTGGAGCCTGGTGCTCCAGTCCTTTCTTTGAGGCTTGACTATCTTTTGTAGTATGCACTTTATCTCTCTGTTAGATACCTCTGCTTGCCCATTAGTCTGGGGATGATAGGCTGTTGATACTTTATGAATTATCACATGCCTCTTCAGTAATCTTGTTAGTCTCTTGTTACAAAAGTGAGTGCCTTGATCGCTCACGATTGCTCGTGGTGATCCAAAGCGACAGATAATATGGTTTCTAACAAAGGAAACAATAGTGTTAGCATCATCAGTACGGGTTGGAATTGCTTTCACCCATTTAGAAACATAATCTACAGCTAACAGTATATAGAGGTGACCATGAGAATTTGGGAATGGACCCATGAAGTCAATGCCCCAAACATAAAAAATTTCACAGAAAAGCATAATTTGTTGAGGCATTTCATCCCTCTGGGATATATTACCAAATCTTTAGCAAGGAGAACAAGATTTACAAAGGTCAGCAGCATCTTTAAAAAGAGTAGGACACCAAAATCCAGAGTCTAAAACTTTTCTAGCTGTTCGTTGAGGGCCAAAGTGTCCTCCACTCTCAGATGAGTGGCAGGCCTCTAAAATGGACTGGAATTCTGATTGAGGTACACACCGTCTAATTACCTGGTCAGCACCACACCTCCATAGATATGGATCATCCCACACATAGTATTTGGACTCGCTTTTCAGCTTGTCTCTCTAATGCTTAATAAAATCAGGAGGAAAAATGTGGCTAACTAGATAATTAGCTACAGGTGCATACCAAGGAACTACATCAGATACTGCCTGTAAGCTATCAAACGAAAAATTATCATTGATAGGAATGGAGTCATCTTTAATGTGCTCAAGGTGACTCAAGTGGTCTGCCACTAAATTTTGGTTACCACTCCTATCTTTAATTACCAAATCAAATTCTTGCAGCAGTAGCATCCAACGTATTAGCCTTGGTTTAGATTCCTTTTTAGCTAATAAATACTTTAGAACTGCATGGTCTGAGTACACTACTACTTTAGTACCAAGTAAATATGCTCGGAATTTATCCAGAGCAAAAAAATAGCTAAAAGCTCTTTTTCAGTAGTAGTGTAATTAGATTGAGCAGCATCTAAAGTCTTAGATGCATAAGCAATTACAAAAGAGTCGTTACCTTCATGCTGAGCTAGTGCTGCTCCTACTGCATGATTGGAGGCATCACACATGATTGGAGGCATCACACATGAATCTCCTGTAAAAACCTGCATGGCCAAGGAACGAACGGACTTCCCTCACAGAGGAGGGGTAAGGTAAACTAGAAATAACATCTACCTTTGCTGGGTCTACAGAGATACCAGTATCAGAAACAACATGTCCTAGAACAATTCCTTGTTTCACCATAAAATGACACTTTTCAAAATTTAAAACAAGGTTTGAACTAACACACCTGTCCAGTACTCTAGATAAACTATCCAAGCAAAGGCTAAATGAATCACCATATACGCTAAAGTCATCCATAAAAACTTCCATACAGGTCTCAATGAGATCAGAGAAAAGACTCATCATACACCTTTGGAAAGTAGCTGGTGCATTGCATAAGCCAAAGAGCATTCTTTTATAAGCATAAGTCCCAAAAGGACATGCAAAAGTAGTCTTTTCCTGATCTCTAAGAGCTATATGGATTTGAAAATAACCTGTATAACCATCTAAAAAGTAGTAATGAGATTTACCTGACAGGCAATCAAGCATCTGATCAATGAATGGCAAGGGGTAATGATCCTTGCGAGTGGCTTGGTTGAGACGCCTGTAGTCAATGCAAACTCTCCATGCGTTCTGCACTCTGGTTGTCAGAAGTTCTCCCTGCTCATTTTTTATTGTTGTGACCCCAGACTTCTTGGGCACCACTTGTACTAGACTTACCCATTCGCTATCTGAGATGGGATAAATGATATCTGGTTCAAGTAGTCTGGTCACTTCCTTCTTGACAACTTCTAAGATGGTTGGATTCAATCTTCTCTGAGGTTGACGGACAGGCTTTGCTCTTTCTTCTAAGAATATTCTGTGTTCACAAACTTGAGGGCTGATGCCTACTATATCCGCCAAGCTCCATCCAATTGCTTTTTTATGCATCCTCAATACACTAAGCAGTTGTTCTTCTTGTTAGGAAGTGAGCTCCCTCGCAATGATAACTGGAAACTTCTGCTTGTCCTCAAGGTAAGCATACTTGAGGTATGGAGAAAGGGGCTTTAATTCTATTTTCTGCTCATGGTTTGGCTCTGGATCATCTGGGGCTGATAAAAATGGTAATGAATCTTCAGTATGTTCAGAGGGTGTCCCCACACTTGGATCTTGCTCCATGTGACTCTCTTTCATTTCTTCCTGGTGAGTTGCAGCTATAATTTCATCAATGATGTCTGATGAGCGGATAATTTATACGCTTTTTGGCACTGTTTTTAGTATATTTTTAGTACATTTTAGTTAGTTTTTAGTATGTTTTTATTAGTTTTTATTTAAAATTCACTTTTCTGGGCTTTACTATGAGTTTGTGTGTTTTTCTGTGATTTCAGGTAATTTTTGGCTGAAATTGAGGGACCTGAGCAAAAATCTGATTCAGACGCTGAAAAAGGACTACAGATGCTGTTGGATTCTGACCTCCCTGTACGCGAAGTGGATTTTCTAGAGCTACAGAAGCCCAATTAGCGCGCTCTCAATTGAGTTGGAAAGTAGACATCCTGGGCTTTCCAGCAATGTATAATAGTACATACTTTGCCCGAGATTTGATGGCCCAAACCGGCGTTGCAAATCAGCTTCAGAATTCTCGGCGTTTAACGCCGGAACTGGCACAAAAATTTGAGTTAAACGCCCAAACTGGCACAAAAGCTGGCGTTTAACTCCAGGAAAAGTCTCTACACATGAAAGCTTCAATGCTCAGCCCAAGCACACACCAAGTGGACCCCGGAAGTGGATTTTTACGTCATTTACTCATTTCTGTATATCCTAGGTTACTAGTTCACTATAAATAGGATATTTTGACATTGTATCTTTATCTTATGACACATTACATGTTTCTTATTGTATCTTCTATGGCATGAGTCTCTAAACCCCATGGTTGGGGGTGAGGAGCTCTGCTGTGTCTTGATGGATTAATGCAATTACTACTGTTTTTCATTCAATCACGCTTGCTTCTATTCTAAGATATCACTTGTTCCTCAACTTGATGAATGTGATGATCCGTGACACTCATCATCATTCTCACCTATGAATGTGTGCCTGACAACCACCTCTGTTCTACCTTAGACTAAGTGAATATCTCTTAGACTCCTTAATCAGAATCTTCGTGGTATAAGCTAGAATTGATGGCGGCATTCAAGAGAATCCGGAAGGTCTAAACCTTGTCTGTGGTATTCTGAGTAGGATTCAAGGATTGAATGACTGTGACGAGCTTCAAACTCCTGAGGGCTGGGCGTTAGTGACAGACGCAAAAGAATCACTGGATTCTATTCCAACATGATTGAGAACCGACAGATGATTAGCCGTGCTGTGACAGAGCGCGTTGAACATTTTCACTGAGAGGATGGGCGGTAGCCATTGACAACGGTGAAACCCTACATATAGCTTGCCATGGAAGGAGCCTTGCGTGCATGAAGAAGAAGACAGTAGGAAAGCAGAGATTCAGAAGATAGAGCATCTCTAAAACCTCAACATGTTCTCCATTACTGCAAAAGAGGTATTTATTTCATGTTCTTTTACTTTTCACAATTAAACCTGAGAATTATTGATATCCTGACTAAGAGTTACAAGATAACCATAGCTTGCTTCAAGCCAACAATCTCCGTCGGATCGACCCTTACTCACGTAAGGTATTACTTGGACGACCCAGTGCACTTGCTGGTTAGTTGTGCGGAATTGCAAAAGTGTGATTGCAATTTCATGCACCAAGTTTTTGGCGACGTTGCCGGAGATTGTTCGAGTTTGGATAACTGACGGTTTATCTTTTTGCTTAGATTAGGACTGTTTTATTTTTGTTGGTTTAGAGTCTTTTATTTGAGTTTAGTTTCATATTTTAAGTTTGGTGTCAATTGCATGTTCTTAGTCCCTTCTTGACCTTTAAAAAATTCTAAGTTTGGTGTCTTCTTTGTGTTTTCCTTTAGGTTTTCGAAAATTTGTGTGTGATTTTCTAAAAATTTCTAAGTTTGGTGTCTTCTTTGTATTCTCCTTTAAATCTTCGAAATTTTGCATTAATTTTCAAAATCATATCTTTTTCAAAACAATTTTCAACCATATCTTTTTAATTGTTAATTCCAAAATCTTTTTTATCTAGTTTTCAATTTGCTTTGATTTTATTTTCTTTTAGTTTTTAAAATTTTATTTTATTTTCTTTTCTATTTTATTTTATTATTTTCGGTCATTCCTAAATTAAAAAAAGGTATTTTATACTTTACTTGTGAATCCATATCATTTCCCTTTCTCCATCATGGACCTAAGTAGAATTGAGCAGTCCAGAAGGACTCTGGGGTCATATGCTAACCCTGTTACATCTGCATATGGGAGTAGCATCTGTATACCTCCCATTAAAGCAAGCAGCTTTGAGCTAAATCCTCAACTCTTTATCATGGTGCAGCAAAATTGCCAGTATTCCGGTCTTCCACAGGAAGAACCTACTGAGTTTCTGGCACAGTTCTTACAAATTGCTGATACAGTATGTGATAAAGAGGTGGATCAGGATGTCTACAGATTATTACTGTTTTCATTTGCTATAAAAGATCAAGCTAAGAGGTGGTTGAATAACCAACCCACAGCAAGCATAAAAACATGGAGACAGTTATCAGACAAATTCCTGAATCAATTTTACCCTTCAAAAAGGATGACACAGCTAAGGCTGGACATCCAAGGCTTTAAACAAAAGGATAATGAATCTCTTTATAATGCCTGGGAGAGGTACAGAGGTATGCTAAGAAAATGCCCCTCTGAAATGTTTTTAGAATGGGTACAGTTAGACATCTTCTACTATGGGCTTACAGAAAAAGCTCAAATGTCTCTAGACCACTCAGCTGGTGGATCTATACATATGAGAAAGATGATTGAAGAAGCTCAAGAGCTTATAGATACTGTTACTAGAAATCAACATCTATACTCAAGCAGTGAGTCCTCTACAAAAGAAGAAGCTATGGCAGTAACTACTGATCCTAATCCTCAAGAATAGATTGTTGAGCTTAATCAGCAATTACTCCTGAGACAAAACAGTTAGCAGAATTTAAAGAGATGCTCCAAGAAACCAAAATTGCTAACAAGAATATAGAATCACAGTTGAATCAGACAAAACAGCAGTTATCTAAACAGATAACAGAAGAATGCCAAGCAATTCAACTAAGGAGTGGGAAGACATTGAATAACACTGCTCAAAGTAGCAAAAAGCTAAGAAAGGAACAACTGATAGAGGATCACCAAACCACTGCCCAAAATCCCTCTGAGGACAGTAAGAGCCCAGAGAGGAATACTCCTGGCGTTCAAATGCCAGAAAGGGGGGGAAGTTGGCGTTAAACGCCCAGTCCTCACCCAGTCCTGGCGCTCAAATGCCAATGAGGAATTAGACACCTGAGAGTGCTGATAGTAACCCCTATAAAAAGGCTTCTCCAACCACCTCTGTAGGGAATAAACCTGCAGCAACTAAGGTTGAAGAATATAAAGCCAAGATGCCTTATCCTCAGAAACTCCGCCAAGCGGAACAGGATAAATAATTTGCCCGCTTTGCAGACTATCTAAGAACTCTTGAAATAAAGATTCCGTTTGCAGAGGCACTTAAGCAAATACCCTCTTATGCTAAGTTTATGAAAGAGATCTTAAGTCATAAGAATGATCGGAGAGAAACTGAAAAAGTTTACCTCACTGAAGAATGCAGTGCAGTCATTCTGAAAAGCTTACCAGAGAATCTTAAAGATCTCGGAAGCTTCATGATACCATGCACATTAGAGGGTATTTGTACCAAGAAAGCTCTATGTGATCTTGGAGAAAGTATCAAACTAATACCTACATCCACTATCAAAAATCTTTGTTTGACTGAAGAAGTCAAACCAACCCGGATATGTCTCTGATGAGCGGATAATTTATACGCTTTTTGGCATTGTTTTTAGGTAGTTTTTAGTAAGTTTAAGCTACTTTCAGGGATGTTTTCATTAGTTTTTATGTTAAATTCACATTTCTAGACTTTAATATGAGTTTGTGTGTTTTTTTGTGATTTCAGGTAATTTCTGGCTGAAATTGAGGGACTTGAGCAAAACTCTGAAAAAGGCTGACAAAAGGACTGCTGATGCTGTTGAAATCTGACCTCCCTGCACTCGAAATGGATTTTCTGGAGCTACAGAACTCCAAATAGCGCGCTCTCAATGGCGTTGGAAATTAGACATCTAGAGCTTTCCAGCAATATATAATAGTCCATACTTTATTCGGAAATTGACGACGAAACTTGGCGTTGAACGCCAAATACATGCTGCTGTCTGGAGTTAAACGCCAGAAACACGTCATGATCCGGAGTTGAACGCCCAAAACATGTTATAACTTGGCGTTCAACTCCAAGAAAAGCCTCAGCTCGTGGATAGATCAAGCTCAGCCCAAACATACACCAAGTGGGCCCCGGAAGTGGATTTATGCATCAATTACTTACTCATGTAAACCCTAGTAGCTAGTTTAGTATAAATAAGACTTTTTACTAGTGTATTAGTCGTCTTTTGACCACGTTTCATCTTTGGTCTCAGTTTTGTTTTATTCTTCATCTTAGGAGGCCATTGAGCACGTTTTAGGGGGCTGGCCATTCGGCCTTGCCTGAACCTTTCACTTATGTATTTTCAACGGTGGAGTTTCTACACACCATAGATTAAGAGTGTGGAGCTCTGCTGTACCTCAAGTTCCAATACAATTACTATTATTTTCTATTCAATTCTCTTTCATTCTTATTCCAAGATATACGTTGCACTTCAACTTGATGAATGTAATGATTCATGACACTCATAATCATTCTCACCTATGAACGCGCGTGACTGACAACCACTTCCGTTCTACCTTAGGCCGGGCGCATATCTCTTAGATTCTCCAACAGAATCTTCGTGGTATAAGCTAGATAGATGGCGGAATTCATGGGGATCCGGAAAGTCTAACCTTGTCTGTGGTATTCTGAGTAGGATCCCGGGAATCCGGAAAGTCTAACCTTGTCTGTGGTATTCCGAGTAGGATTCCGGTATTGAATGACTGTGACGAGCTTCAAACTCCTGAAGGCTGGGCGTGATGACAAACGCAAAAGAATCAATGGATTCTACTCCAACCTGATTGAGAACCGACAGATGATTAGCCGTGCTGTGACAGAGCATTTGGACCATTTTCACTGAGAGGATGGGATGTAGCTATCAACAAGGGTGATGCCTCCAGACGATTAGCCGTGCAGTGACAGCGCATAGGACCATTTTCTCAAGAGGATTAAAAATAGCCATTGATGATGGTGATGCCCTACATACAGCTTGCCATGGAAAGGAGTAAGAAGGATTGGATGAGAGCAATAAGAAAGTAGAGATTCGAAAGGATTCTAGCATCTCCACACGCCTATCTGAAATTCCCACTATTGATTTACATAAGTATTTCTATCCCTTTTTATTTTCTATTTATCTTTTAAATTATCTAATCCAATTACATTTGACCCTATGAATCCACTTAACTGAGATTTACAAGGTGACCATAGCTTGCTTCATACCAACAATCTCTGTGGGATCGACCCTTAATCACGTAAGGTATTACTTGGATGACCCAGTATACTTGCTGGTTAAGTTGAACGGAGTTGTGAGCTTCTCTAACAGTACCTGGAACTCTTGTATCACAATTTCGTCCACCAGTCTCCACTTTGATGATGGCTCCATTAAATACCCATCAGGCGTGATTGAAGACATGATTGTAAAGGTTGGGCCATTCGCCTTTCCAACTGACTTTGTATTGCTAGAAATAGAGGAGCACAAGAGTGTAACTCTCATCTTAGGAAGACCCTTCCTAGCAACTGGATGAACTCTTATTGATGTACAAAAAGGGGAAGTGACCCTGAGAGTCAATGAGGATGAGTTCAAGTTGAATGCTGTCAAAGCTATGCAACATCCAGACACATCAAATGACTGCATGAGCGCTGACATTATTGACTCTTTAGTGGAAGAGATCAATATGACTGAGAGTCTCAAATCTGAGCTTGAGGATATCTTTAAAGATGTTCAGCCTAACCTGGAGGAACCAGAGGAAATACAAGAACATCTGAAAATTCCTCAGGAAGAGGATAAACCTCCTAGACCCGAGCTCAAACCATTACCACCATCCCTGAAGTATGCATTTCTGGTAGAAAGTGACACTTTTCCAATGATTATAAGCTCTGCTTTAAACTCACAGGAAGAGGAAGCACTAATTCAAGTGCTAAGGACACATAAGACAACTCTTGGGTGGTCCATAAGTGATCTTAAGGGCATTAGCCCAGCAAGATGCATGCACAAGATCCTATTGGAAGATAATTCCAAGCCAGTAGTTCAACCATAGAGGCGGCTAAATCCAGCCATGAAGGAGGTGGTGCAGAAAGAGGTCACTAAGTTACTAGAGGCTTGGATTATTTATCCTATTTCTGATAGCCCCTGAGTGAGCCCTGTCCAAGTTGTCCCCAAGAAGGGAGGCATGACAGTGGTTCATAATGAAAAGAATGAACTGGTTCCCACAAGAACAGTTACAAGGTGGCATATGTGTATTGACTACAGAAGGCTCAATACAGCCACCAAAAAGGATCATTTTCCTTTACCATTCATAGACCAAATGCTAGAAAGACTAGCTGGTCATGATTATTACTGCTTTTTGGATGGCTATTCAGGTTACAACCAAATTGCAGTAGATCCTCAGGACCAAGAGAAGACAGCATTCACTTGCCCTTCTAGCGTGTTTGCCTACAGAAGAATGCCTTTTGGTCTGTGTAATGCACCTGCAACTTTTCAGAGGTGCATGCTATCCATCTTCTCTGATATGGTAGAGAAATTCCTGGAAGTCTTTATGGATGATTTCTCAGTATTTGGAGACTCATTCAGCTCATGTCTTGATCATCTAGCACTTGTCCTGAAAAGGTGCCAAGAGACTAACCTGGTCTTAAACTGGGAGAAATGTCACTTTATGGTGACTGAAAGAATTGTCCTTGGGCACAAAATTTCAAGCAAAGGAATAGAAGTGGATCAAGCAAAGGTATAAGTAATTGAAAAATTACCACCACCTGCCAATGTTAAGGCAATAAGAAGCTTTCTGGGACATGCAGGATTCTACAGGAGGTTCATAAAGGATTTTTCAAAAATTGCAAAACCTCTAAGCAACCTGCTAGCTGCTGACACGCCATTTGTGTTTGACACAGAGTGTCTGCAGGCGTTTGAGACCCTGAAAGCCAAGCTGGTCACAGCACCAGTCATCTCTGCACCAGACTGGACATTACCATTCGAACTAATGTGTGATGCCAGTGACCATGCCATTGGTGCAGTGTTGGGACAGAGGCATAACAAGCTTCTGCACGTCATTTATTATGCTATCCGTGTTCTAAATAACGCACAGAAAAATTACACAACCACAGAAAAAGAGTTACTTGCATTGGTTTATGCCATTGACAAGTTTAGATCCTATTTAGTAGGGTAAAAAGTGATTGTGTACACTGACGATGCTGCTCTTAAATACTTACTCACAAAGCAGGATTCAAAACCCAGGCTCATAAGGTGGGTGTTGCTTCTGCAAGAGTTTGATATAGAAATAAGAGACAGAAAAGGGACAGAGAACCAGGTAGCTGATCATCTGTCCCGAATAGAACCAGTAGCAGGGGCGTCCCTCCCTTCTACTGAGATCTCTGAGACCTTTCCAGATGAGCAACTCTTTGCCATTCAAGAAGCTCCATGGTTTGCAGACATTGCAAACTATAAAGCTGTGAGGTTCATACCCCAGGAGTACAGCAGAGTGCAAAGAAAAAAATTAATTTCAAATGCCAAGTACTACCTATGGGATGAACCATATCTCTTTAAGAGATGTGCAGACGGAATGATCCGCAGATGTGTACCTAGAGAGGAAGAACAAAGGATCGTATGGCATTGTCATGGATCACAGTATGGGGGACATTTCGGAAGTGAGCGAACAGCCACTAAAGTCTTCCAATGCGGCTTTTACTGGCCTACTCTCTATAGGGATGCCCGAGAGTTTGTGCGTAACTGTGACAGCTGCCAAAGAGCTGGTAACTTGCCGCATGGTTATGCCATGCCTCAGCAAGGGATCTTAGAGATTGTTTGATGTATGGGGTATTGACTTCATGGGTCCCTTCCCACCATCATACTCAAACACGTATATTTTGGTGGCAGTAGACTATGTATCTAAATGGGTAGAAGCAACTGCCACTCCCAATAATGATACTAAGACCGTGTTGAAATTCCTCCAGAAACACATCTTCAGCAGGTTTGGTGTTCCCAAAGTACTAATCAGTGATGGGGGCACTCATTTCTGCAATAAACAGCTATACTCTGCTATGGTCCGATATGGAATTAGCCACAAAGTAGCAACTCCGTATCATCCACAGACAAATGGGCAAGCTGAAGTCTCTAATAGAGAGCTAAAAAGAATCCTGGAACGGACTGTTATTGCCCGTAGAAAGGATTGGGCAAAGAGCTTGGATGATGCTCAGTGGGCATACAGAACAGCATTCAAGACTCCTATAGGAACCTCTCCATACCAACTTGTGTATGGGAAGGCCTGTCATATGCCCGTGGAACTGGAACATAAAGCCTACTGGCAACCAGATTCCTAAACATGGATGCTAAGTTAGCTGGTGAAAAAAGATTGCTCCAGCTAAATGAGCTAGAGGAGTTCAAACTCAGTGCCTTTGAAAATGCAAAAATTTATAAGGAAAAGGCAAAGAAGTGGCATGACAAGAAGTTGTCATCCAGAGTCTTTGAGCCAGGACAAAAAGTTCTGCTCTTCAACTCTAGGCTCAAATTATTCCCAGGAAAACTTAAATCCCGATGGAGGGGTCCGTATGTGATTACATGAGTGTCACCATATGGATATGTTGAGCTTCAAGATATTGATTCTGATAAAAAGTTCATTGTTAATGGACAAAGGATCAAACATTACCTTGAAAGTAATTTTGAGCAAGAATGCTCAAAACTGAGGCTTGAATGAGTCTCAGTAAAGGTCCAGCTAAAGAAAATAAAGAAGCACTTGCTGGGAGGCAACCCAGTCATTAGCAGGTTATTTGTTTTATAAAAGTTTGATATACATTCTTCAAGGTTGATCATTGAAATTGAAGGAATTCACAGAGTTACAGAAGGATTCAGTGCACAAAGCAGAGAAAAGGAGCTTGCTGGCAAGAAAATGCCAGTAAGGGGTACTCTGGGTATTAAACGCCAGGATGGATACCATTATGGCCGTTTAACGCCAGTAAAGGCACCATTTTGGGCGTTAAACGCCAGAATGGGCACCATTCTGGGTGTTTAACGCCAGAATTGCAGCATCCTGGGCGTTCAGCAAAACGCCCAGTGATAAAGGGGTTTCTGGCGTTTAACGCCAGCCAGGGCACCTGGCTGGGCGTTAAACGCCCATAATAGCCACCAAGTGGGCGTTAAACGCCAGAATGGCGTTTAACGCCAGAAAGGTAGGGGACAGAGATTTTGTTTTCCACTTCAAATTTTTTCAAACTTTCTTATTTTGATCCATAATTTTTTGCATAAACACATTACAAACTTTCATCATTAACCTTCAAATTTCAAAAATTAAATAACTTTCTAAATCATTCCTCAAAATCTCTTTCAAATCCTTTCCAAATCTTCTTCAAAAACTCAAATATCTTCTCAAATTCTTTCCATATCTCCTCAAATCTCCTTCAAAATTTTCGAAATCTCTCCCCCTCCCTTATAAATAACGCTTGGCCGTCCCCCTCTCCCCACCATTCTAATTTGCTCTCCTCCTCTCTCTCCTCTTTCCTTTCTTTTACTTGAGGGCAAGCAAACTTCTAAGTTTAGTGTGCTTTTCCGTGATCACTAAGCCAAGATTTATCAAGATCATGGCTCCTAAGGGAAAACAAACCAATTCAAGAGGCAAGAAAGAGAATATTTCAAAGAATTTTTGGAGTCAAGAGAAGTTCTTAACCAAAGAACATGCAGACCATTACCACAAAATAATGGGTCTGAGGTCAGTGATCCCAGAAGTTAAATTTGAACTGAAAGGAGACGAATATCTGGAGATCCAAGAGCAAATTCAAAACAGAGGATGGAAAGTTCTAACCAACCCTGAGACAAAGGTTGGAAGAAACATGGTCAGGAATTCTACTCAAATTTGTGGCTGACAGATAAGCAGAGAATGACTGGAACTGCTTTTCATACCTACAGAACCATGGTCAGAGGGAGAATTATTTACTTCCATCTGGACAAAATAAGAGAGGTATTCAAATTGCCTCAACTACAAGATGATTCTGAATCCTTTAATAGGAGAATGGTGAGAGCAGATAAGGGGTTGGATCAAGTTCTAGAGGACATATGCCTCCCTGAAACTAAGTGGACAACCAATTCAAAAGGTGTCCCAAACCAACTTAAGAGAGGAGATCTCAAACCAATTGTAAGAGGTTGGCTAGACTTCATTGGGCGTTCTATATTGCCCACTAGCAACCGTTCTGAGGTCACCATCAAGAGAGCAGTGATGATTCATTGCATTATACTGGGAAAAGAAGTGGAGGTTCATCATCTGATTGCTTGTGAGATTTACACAATTACAAACAAGAATTCCACTGAAGCCAATCTGGCTTACCCAAGCTTAATCTCTTTGCTATGTAAAGATGATGGGGTGAGGATGGGAGTAGATGAATTCATCCCAATTGAACATCCAATCACCAAGAAGTCAATGGAAGGACAAATGCAAGATAACTCTATCAAAAGGAGGGCGCAGGAGTTCCTCTCTGAACTTCCTGAAATTGACTACTGGGCCAGCCTAGAAGCATCTGTTGCCAAGCTGCAAGAAATTATGGAACAAATTAAGGAAGAACAGCAGAATCAAAATTGCATGCTCTGCAAATTGCTGAAGGAAGAAGAGAAGCAGGGGCGTGAGCTACAGGAGCTGAAGTGCCAGAAGCTCTCCCTTGAAGGGTCAAATACCCCACAAGTTGAGGGAGCATCCACTTCTCAAAATCAAGGTTGTTGAGTCCTAACTCTGTGATAACCTCTATCATTAGGAGTCTATTTTAGAGTCATTTAATGTTTTGTTTTCTATTACTATTAGTCTTATCTTATATTTATTTTTTAGTCTTGTTCTTAATTCATGATTAATAAAATTTAAGGTTCATGTCTTAAAGCTATGAATGTTCTATAAATCCATCACCTCTCTTAAATGAAAAATGTTTTTATTACAAAAGAACAAGAAGTACATGATTTCGAATTCATCCTTGAAACTAGTTTAATTATTTTGATGTGGTGACAATACTTTTTGTTTTCTGAATGAATGCTTGAACAGTACATATGTCTTCTGAATTTGTTGATTAAAGAATGTTAAACTTGTTGGCTCTTGAAAGAATGATGAAAAAGGAGAAATGTTATTGAGGATCTGAAAAATTATCAAATTGATTCTTGAAGCAAGAAAAAGCAATGAATTCAAAAAAAATTATAAATATAAAAAGTGATCCAAGAGTGTGCTTAAGAACCCTAGACACCTCTAATTGGGGACTCTAGCAAAGCTGAGTCACAATCTAAAAAGGTTCACCCAGTTATGTGCCTGTGGCATGTATGTATCCGGTGGTAATACTGGAAGACAGAGTGCTTTAGGTCACAGCCAAGACTCATAAAGTAGCTATGTTCAAGAATCATCATACTTAACTAGGAGAATCAATAACACTATCTGAATTCTGAGTTCCTATAGATGTCAATCATTCTAAACTTCAAAGGATAAAGTGAGATGCCAAAACTGTTTAGAAGCAAAAAGCTACTAGTCCGGCTCATCTAATTGGAGCTAAGTTTCATTGATATTTTGGAGTCTATAGTATGTTCTCTTCTTTTATCCTATTTGATTTTCAGTTGCTTGGGGACAAGCAACAATTTAAGTTTGGTGTTGTGATGAGCGGATAATTTATACGCTTTTTGGCATTGTTTTTAGGTAGTTTTCAATAGGTTCAAGCTACTTTTAGGGATGTTTTCATTAGTTTTTATGTTAAATTCAAATTTCTGGACTTTACTATGAGTTTGTGTGTTTTTCTATAATTTTAGATCTTTTCTGGCTGAAATTGAGGGACCTGAGCAAAACTCTGATAAAAGGCTGACAAAGGACTGCTGATGCTGTTGGAATCTGACCTTCTTGCACTCGAAATAGATTTTCTGGAGCTACAGAACTCCAAATGGTGCGCTCTCAACGGCGTTGGAAAGTAGACATCCATAGCTTTCCAGCAATATATAATAGTCCATATTTTGTTCGATATTAGATGACGTAAACTGGCGCTCAACGTCAGTTCCATGCTGCATTCTGGAGTCAAACGCCAGAAACACGTCACGAACCAGAGTTGAACGCCCAAAATACGTTACAACTTGGTGTTCAACTCCAAGATAAGCCTCAAATCGTGTAACATTCAAGCTCAGCCCAAACATACACCAAGTGGGCCCCGGAAGTGAATTTATGCATCAATTACTTACTTCTGTAAACCCTAGCAGCTAGTTTATTATAAATAGGATTTTTTACTAGTGTATTAGACATCTCTGGACGCCTAGTCCTTAGACCTTCATGGGGGTTGGCCATTCGGCTATGCTTGAACCTCTATCACTTATGTATTTTCAACGGTGGAGTTTCTACACACCATAGATTAAGGGTGTGGAGCTCTGCTGTACCTCGAGTTTTAATGCAATTACTACTATTTTCTATTCAATTCTCTTTATTCCTATTCTAAGATATTCGTTGCACTTCACCTTGATGAATGTGATGATCTGTGACACTCATCATCATTCTCACCTATGAACGCGTGACTGACAACCACTTCCGTTCTACCTTAGACCGGGCGCATATCTCTTGGATTCCTTAATCAGAATCTTCGTGGTATAAGCTAGAATTGATGGCAGCATTCATGGGAATCCGGAATGTCTAACCTTGTCTGTGGTATTCTGAGTAGGATTCCGAGATTGAATGACTGTGATGAGCTTCAAACTCCTGAAGGCTGGGCATTAGTGACAGACGCAAAAGAATCAAGGGATTCTACTCCAACCTGATTGAGAACCGACAGATGATTAGCCGTGCTGTGATAGACTGGATGTAGGTTGCATTGCAAAAAGACAACTGAACCAGGATATATGATGGTGTCAGCTTCTCTCTTCTCTTCTTTGTTCTGTTTTATGATATTCATAAGACAAAAAGAAGTTGTCCCATAAATTTTCCACTGCTAAGTTTAAATAGATTCAGATTGAAAGCTTGTATTTAAATGGTTATTTCATTAAAGTAGAAGAAGGCCATAGATTCAACCCCCCTTCTCTAAGCCTTCTACAACCTTTAATTGGTATCAAGAGCCAAGGTCTCAAGAATCAAGCTTCACCGCTTGGAGCAAAGGTCCAATGACAAACAACTTGGGCACAACCACAGTTGTCTATACTCTAACTGAAGGCCCAGGCCTCCCTTCTTCGACGGGAAGAACTATGTCTACTAGAAAGAGAGGATGCGGATTTTCATCCAATCCATTGACAACATATGGAAGATTGTTGTAAGCGGCCCCAAAATTCCAACCAAAACAAGTGCTGATGGAGTGGTGACTTTAAAAGAAAAAACTGAATGGAATGCGACGACAAGAAGAAAGTGGAGCTGAATGCTAAAGTCATCAACCTTCTTCACTATGCTATCAGCTTTGAAGAGTATCGAAAGGTGTCTAGATGCAAGACAGCCAAAGAAATCTGGGAGAAACTCCAGGTTACACACGAAGGCACTAAACAGGTCAAAGAAACGAGGATTGATATGCTGCGAAAAGATTATGAGATATTTAACATGAAGGATGGAGAAAGTATTGATGAAGTATTTGAGAGATTCTTAATCATAATCAACAACCTCGATGCTCTGGGTACAACCTACTCAGAACAAATCCTAGTGAGAGAACTCCTTAGAAGCCTCGCAAAGGAATGGCAAACAACAGCCACTGTCACAACCGAGAGTAATAATCTAAGTCCCATAACCTATGATGAGATAAAAGGAAAACTCCTTGCCTATGAAGCCACACACACAAACCCGGACTTAAAGAAAAAGGAATTGCCCTTAAGTCAAAAATAGAATAAAAAGAGAGTGAGTCTAGTTAAGGTTTTTCAGATGATGAACTTGTATTTTTTGCTAGGAGACTCAGAAGGATAATGAGGGACAAAGGCAAGTACAAAGGGTCAAGCTCAAAAGAGTACAAGAAAGAAATGAGAAAGGTGACTTGTCACCACTGTAAGGAAGCTGGACATCTCAAGTACAATTGTCCGAAACTTGAGAAGAAAGACAAAGGGAAGAAAGAAAAAAAGAGAGTGCTTATGGAATCTTGGAAAGATCTTGAGAATGATTCGTATGAGGAAGAAGACTCCGAAAGTGAAGATAAAATCTGCTTCATGACTGGTGATGATCAACTTGATGAGGTAAATTACTATGACTTGTCCATAGATGATTCACATGTTATAATTGATGATCTCACACTAAATTCTGCAAAACTACTGGAAAAATACACTAAATGTAAATCTGAAAAAGAAATGTTGAAAGTTTAAAATGATTTTTTGAAAGAAAAAGTGAAAGAAACCGAATGTGCTTTAGATATTATTGAAGAAAACAGATTTCTAAAATCTAAACTTGAAAAACTAAAAGGAAAGCACATTGTGGATCCTTCTCAAGAGCTTATTGCTAAAAATGAAAGATTAAATGAAATGATAAAAAGATTGAATGGTGATTTAGAAAAATTTACTCAAAGATCTAGCAACTTGGACAAATTACTTGCAAATCTAAGACCATTGTTTGAAAAATCTGGTTTAGGATATGTGACAAAAGATTTTGCAGTTTTTGATAACTCCTCTACAAAATTCATAGCCTCTTTTTCAAAAACAAAACCTACTATCAGCAAATCTGGTTTGGGATTTATTCCTACCTGTGAAGAAGAATTTGAAAACTCTTATTTTGAGGAAACTGAATCATCTCCAAGAACTGAACCTGTATCAAACAAATCGGGTATGGGCTATATTTCAACCAATGATGTTATTTTCAAAAATCTATCTTTTAACAACAAAATCACTCCTTCAAAATGCCCAAATGCGTTCAAAAATTCTGGTTTGAATGCTTTTGTAAAAAGGAATGATCGCAACAAAAGGCATTTTGTCAAAAGAAATGTACCTCTTCAAAAAACCAGAAAAACTTAGTCCTTTAATCATTTCCAGCATCAAAACTCTCGTCAATTTCAGCAACAAGCATTAGGAAATCATTGTTTTAATTGTAAGAAATTTGGCCACTCATACTCACAATGCTTCATTGAAAAAAGAATAGTAGGAAACCAAATTTACAATGTCGTCTGTGATTTCAATGCACTTGGACAACTAAGGTGGATTAACTTTAAAGGATCTAAATTAATTTAGATACCTAAGGTCACTTGAAGTTTTAATGCAAATTTGTGTAGCATCCAAGAACAAAAGGGATATGTGGTACTTGGACAGTGGATGTTCAAGGCACATGACTGGAAGGTCAACCTTCTTCATCAAACTCAACAAGTATGATGGAGGTTTTGTGACCTTTGGAGATGATGGAAAAGGTAAAATTGTGGCTATTGAAAAAGTAGGTAATGATCATTCTACTTTCATTGATGATGTCTTTTTGGTAAATGGCTTGAGGCATAATTTTTTGAGTATAAGTCAATTGTGTGATTTGGGTTATTTAGTAACCTTCAAAAGATTGGAATGTTGTGTTGTGCATGAAAAGACAAATGAAGTACTATTTATTGCTAAACATTGTAATAATGTGTATGGATTTACTCTTGATGAGCTAAAAGATCAAAATGTAGTTTGTTTTCATTCTAAGAAATCTGAAAAGTGACTTTGGCACAAGAGATTGGGCCATGCAAGCATGTTTTAAATAAACAAGCTTGTCAAAAAAAGGTTTAGTAAGAGGTTTACCTTTGATTAAATTTGGCAAGGACATCACTTGTGAGGCTTGTCAAATAGAAAAACAAACTAAGAATTCATTTAAATCAAAGGAAGGCATCTCTACTAAAAGACCACTTGAATTGCTACATATTGATTTATTTGGTCCAACAAGAACTCAAAGCTTAGGTGGTAAACACTATGGGTTAGTAATTGTGGATTACTACTCTAGGTTTGATTGGGTTTTATTTCTTGCACACAAAAATGAATCTTTTTTGGCATTTGAAATTTTTAGCAAGAAAGTTCAAAATGAAAAGGATTTAAAGATCACCTCAATAAGAAGTGATCATGGAACTGAATTTGAAAACCATTTATTTGAATCTTTTTGTGAGGAATTTGGAATATCACACAACTTCTCTTGTCCAAGGACACCACAACAAAATGGTGTGGTGGAAAGAAGAAACAAAAGTATTCAAGAAATGACAAGAGCTATGCTTTGTGAGAGTAATGTTTCAAAATTCCTTTGGGCTGAAGTGGTTAACACTACTTGCCACATTTTGAATAGAACTATCATAGAAGAAAACTCCTTATGAACTTTGGAAAGGTCACCTACCAAACTTGAATTATTTACATATCTTTGGATGTAAATATTTTGTCTTAAATAGCAAAGAAAACTTGGGTAAATTTGATCCAAAGGCATATGAATGTTTATTTGTAGGATATTCCACAACTAGAAAAGTTTATAGAGTTTATCATCAAGATTCTAGAATAATAGAGGAGTCTATATATGTTACATTTTGTGATACTAACCTGGTTCAAAGTATTTTGGAAGATTGTGATGCAGGAAATCAAGTTCAAAAAAATGATGAAAAAGCCCAAAATCATGAAAGTGAAAATTCTAAGCAAACTGAATCAGAACCTGCAGCTACTGAAAATCCAACTCGAGACAATTTTGTTTTGTCTCATGAATCTGGAGGAAATCATGAAACCACCAATTCTTTGAGTCTCTTAGTGACTGAATCTGCCTCTAAGTCCACTAGACCTAGGGAATGGAGATTCTTAAAGAATTATCCACAGGAGTTTGTTATTGGGATGTCTCTCAAGGTGTCAAATGGAGCATTACAGATGGAGACATTGCTTTTTTTCCTTAAATAGAGCCTTAAAACATCAAGGAAGCCCTTGATGACCCTTCTTGGGTAAAGGCAATGGAGGATGAGCTTCATGAGTTTGAAAAGAATCAAGTTTGGACACTTGTTCCAAAACCAAATGGAAAGAAAGTGACGGGCACCAAATGGATATCTCGGAACAAGCTAGGAGAGGATGGTAGCATTACAAGAAACAAAGCAAGACTAGTGGCACAAGGATATGACCCAGAGGAAGGAATAGATTTTGATGAATCCTTTATCCCTGTTGCCTAAATGGAAGCCATAAGACTTCTTCTAGCTTATACTGCTTATTATGGTTTCAAATTGTGTCAAATGGATGTGAAATGTGCATTCTTGAATGGTTTGATAGATAGAGAAGTGTATGTGACACAGCCACCTAGTTTTGAAAATAACAAATTTTCTAACCATGTCTTCAAACTATCAAAAGCTCTATATGGATTAAGGCAAGCTCCTAGAGCTTGGTATGAGAGACCTAGTTCTTTTCTTTTGAAAAATAATTTTCAAAGAGACACTACAGACACTACTCTATTTATCAAGAATTCTAATGATTCTTTAATTCTAGTCCAAATTTATGTTGATGACATTATTTTTGGATCAGCCAATGAATCCCTTTATACTAAATTTGGAAAACTCATGACAAGTGAATTTGACATGAGCATGATAGGTGAACTTAATTTTTTCCTTAGACTTCAAATTAAGCAAACTGAAAATGGTATTTTTATCCATCAAGAGAAGTATGCCAAGGAACTAGTTAAGAAATTTGGTATGAAAAATGCCAAACCCATGGAAACTCCCATGCACTCTAACTCAAAACTAGAAAAGGGAGAAACTGAGAAAGATATTGATGAAACTAGGTATAGAGGAATTATTGGATCTCTAATGTACCCAACTTTCTCTAAACCTGACATTGTACAAAGTGTTGGAATGTGTTCTAGATTCCAAACAAAACCAAAAGAATCACATCTTTCTGCAGTTAAAAGGATCATTATATATGTTCATGGCACATCAAATTTTGGTTTATGGTATCCTAAGATTAATGATTTTTCTGCAGTTAGTTATTGTGATGCAGATTTTATTGAAGATAGAGTGGATAGAAGGAGCATATCAGGTATATGTTGTTTTCTTGGAAAGTCTCTAAATGTTTGGTCAAGTAAGAAGCAGTCCACACTGGCTTTATCCACTGCAGAGGCTGAGTATATAGCTGCTTCTTCTTGTTGTTCTCAGTTTATGTGTTTAAAAATACAGTTTGCTGATTATAAATTAAATGCTGAAAATATTCCCTTGTTGTGTGACAATATGAGTGCCATTAATATTTCAAAGAATCCAGTTTTTCACTCCAGAACTAAACATATTGAAGTGAGATTTCACTTAATAAGAGAACATGTTCAAAAAGGGGATATTAGCATTCAATTTGTTAAATCAGAAGACCAATTAGCAGATATTTTCACCAAACCACTAGCTAAAGACAGATTCTACATGCTTAGGACTAATCTAGAGATTCTAAGTCATGATTCATTGTTTGAAAATTGCTAATATATTTGTTGAGGTTTTTGTCTCACGGGTTAGTATGAGACAATTCTGGACAAATGAAGAATCATCTCGCTGAACCGTTTTGGGCTGATGTGCACGTGCGGAATCATCTGGGCCAACCTTAAAATTCATATTTTGGGTGGTCCAACATCTTTCATTAAAATAAACCACCTCTGCACCCATATGAGTGTTACATCATCCATGTGTTTTATTCTCTTTTATTTTATTCTTTTTTGTTCTTTAGTCAAAACTTTCAAATTTAAAATTAATCTCTATTTTATTTTTTAATTAAAATCAAATCACTTTTCTTTATGTTGTCAAGTCTTTTTAGTGTCGAGTCACAGTGATGCAGTTGCATGGGTACAAGAAACCTCCTTTATGGCAGTTACTAAACCTTTCTCTTCATAAAGCCTTCCACTAACCCTTCGGTTTCTTCCCCCACTACCATTAGTGCTACACTTCATTCGAAAATCAGGGTTAAACCTAACGAGGAAGAAAAATGTTCTTCAAAAATCTCCTCGTGAAAAACTTTTCAAATTTCCAACAAAATCAAAAGCTTCTCCTTCTACCCGTTCACGAGACCAAACGTTCACTCCCCTACCTTCTCCTCCTAACTCTCCTCCTCGCATGGATCCTATAGGGCGGACCAAGACCACACTTAGATACCCTTCATCTTCCAAGCCGACGCCACCACCAAAGGAGCCTCCTTCGAAACCAAACACTTTGAAATCCAGTACCTCAAAAGGGAAATACCCTGCTGAAGCTGAACTAGTCTCTGAGCCAACTCAACCTAAGCCAAGGTCTGTTCCTACTCGTCCTCAAAGAGGTAAACCACGTATCCCTCTTAAATCTATTAGGGAACCAAACATTGATCTCTTTGCAACAAATCACATTTTATGACCTCTCACTCAAACTATAACCCTCACAGATTTAGGTCTACCATGAATAATTATTTTTATGAAGGAGTCATTCAGTACCGTACCCTGTGCTTCACTTTTCTTGCTGATTTACCCAATCTGAAAAAAAAAAGGTTTTTCTTTTGTTGAAAATTTAGAATTTATGGATTGGAATTATCTTTTTAACACCAAAAAATCAATGTACCCACTTTTAGTCAAAGAGTTTTATGCTAATATGACTTATCATGAAGGTAGTGTTCATTCCTATATGAAAGGCCGTGACATTGTTTTAAATAATGAAACGATCATTGATTTATTGAAATACACTGATGTTGGGGCTTGTACTTACACTTCGGGTAAGTGGGATGAAGGGGTAGGTCTCTCCTTCAGTGATGCTCTGGCATATGTATGTGAACACATTTCCTTGATTGATGGCATCACCCTTACTCACAAAGCCTTGGGTTATGAACGTGCTCAGTTGCACTGTATGGTAAATCATAGGGCTGTCAAACGGGCTAGCCTAGCCCATTTAGGCCCGGCGCGTTAAGCCTGTAGGTTAAATGGGCTGGACTGTTTATTCCTGCTTTATTCGCGGGCCATGATTTTTCAGTCCAGACCAATTATGGTCAGTCTGATGGGTTAAACGGGCCAACCCGTTTATCCTTTTATTTTATTTTTTGAAAAATATTTTGATAAAAAATATTACTTTTAGGTCAAAAACCTTCAAAAAATATTTTTTTTAGTTGATGGGTCAGATCTTCGGGTCGAATTGGGAGAAACATCGGCTAAAAGTGCTACTTTTTTTTTGGAAAAATGTAAAAAAAAAAAACTAAACGGGCCACCCAATTAGTTCGTGGGCTAGCCCGTTTAACCCGTCATCTTTTTCGGGTTAATCGAGCTCAGCCCGTTTAGCCCGAAATTTAAACGGGCTTAATTTTAGAAGCAAAGCCTGCCCATTTAAATGGATGAACGGGTTGGCCCCGATGGGTTTGGCCAATTTTGATGCCCCTAGTAAATCATATCATCCTTCCTCAGAGTGGTTCATATCAAAGGGTATCTTACACTGACACTTTTGTTTTGTATGATATTCTCATAAAAACTGAAATTTCTTTTGCTTACTTAATAATAAGATATATGTTTGATTGTGTTAGAAGTGAGAAGAAGGATAAAGCTCTTCCTTATGGCATGTTCTTAACTTTTATATTTGAATATTTTGGCGTTGATTTGTCAAATGAGTCATATGAAAATAGATACTCATATCTAAAAGGAGGTGGCTCAGTGGAACAGCAAAAAAAGGGGATCCACTCGTTCTAAAAAGGTGGTTCTTGATGATTATGATGATGATTTCATTCCTGAGGAATCTCCTCCTCCATCCACCATGGAAACTTCGGCCTCAACTGGACACAAAACTGTTCTGTATGAAGTTGTTAAAGATGTAGTGCATGAGTTTGTTTCTCAATCCAACCATCTGATTGCAATGAACAAAGAAAAGAGGATACTTGCTATGAAACATGATAACTTTCTCAGAAAATCAAGAGATAGAGTGGCTGTTTTCACGAAATTCATTGACAATTTCCAAGCGGATAAAAATGGTGCCACTAATCCTGAAGAAGATGCTGGTTTTGATGAGGATGGTTTCGATGCCTGAATTTGTCTCAAGTTGCTGCAGTCTTTTGTTCACTTTTGTCTCATGAAAACTGTTGTTATTTACTTCTGAACTCTCTTTGCCTATTTTCGGATGACTGTAATACTTTAAACAATTGTTACATTTAATTCTAGTTACCTACTTATTTTGGACTTTGAACCAATATTTTTTGCAGGTTTTAGTTCCTTTTTGTTCTACCCTTACTAATAAAAGGGGGAGTAGTAACATAGAATTTTAAAATTTTGCTGCATAAAATTTTAAATTGCTTTAAATGATCTATTGCAGTTTTGCCTTTGTTTACCCTTAAATTGATGATGACAAACATTATTTTATTAATCTAATTACCCAATTAGTTTCATCATTTGGTTTAAGTAATGCAGGCCAAAATTCAATGTTGCTGCAGCCCAAATAAATGGAATAAAAATAAAAAGCCTCTATAGTATGCAACACTTACAAACAAAGCCCAAAAAAAATAACAAAGAAATAAATGGGCTGAATGGTAAGTGAACAAAATCCAAGCCCAAAGTGTTTCTCTCAAGCTGATCTCTCCAAGTGCTTGCCTCCAAAGCAAAGTTCACTTTTCACTTTTGGGAACATGGAAAAGGTGATATCTGGTAAACACTGTTGTGAATCAAAGTCTAAGATTGTTTCTTAGGGACAAAGTAGTAGTTCAAGAGTTCAGATCTGGATTTACCATTGAAAATAGTTTTCTTTACTGTTTTGAGGCATTCAGTCAAGAAAAAGGGAACTGTTTCAAATTTTCAATTTGGGGATTAATGGAAAAATGTGAAAAGATAAGTTGGTGAAGTACACAGCTCGAGGAGTTGACCTGGAAGAGAGCATCTCAGCAACATGCAAGGAGATACAAAGAAAATTTTTCATGCTTTTGAAGGCAAGGAGAGAGAACCAAGGTTTGAAGTTTTTGTTTTGAGAAGTTTTCTCTGAAGAGTTCATCAACTTGGACAGTGCTCTCTAGTTAAAGAGGCATTCCGCCAGAATGAGAAATGAAATCATAGTTAAGTGAATCCGGTTCAACCTATAGCTATTAAGACTGTTGAAGCATCAATCTCCTTCATGTTTTACAGATTGTAATTTTATTTTCAATGTATATCTTTCTGTAATTTCTTGATTGGTAAAATACTGAAAGAGAGAGTTTATGAAAAAGCCAAAGAGTGATAAAAGGCTGAGTGATACACTTGAGTGAAAAGCCTAGAGTATTTCAGATTTTTTTAGGTTATTTATTGTGTCTTGTATCCTGTACCTGAGAGGTACCCCTTTCTTAATTGGGTTATCACTAAGAGTGAAGAGTTAGGTAGTAGCATAGCCAAGTCAAGTTAGGTTAGAACTTGAAAGGGAAAGGATTGTGTCAATCCTGTGGTATTGGTGTATGTAATACTTTAACTATAGTGAAAATTTCACCACTGTTGTGGTGGAGACTGGATGTAGATTGCATTGCACAAGGCAACTAAACCAGGATACATGATGGTGTCAGCTTCTCTCTTCCTTTCTTTTTTCAGTTTTCTGATATTCATGAGACAAAAAGAAATTGTCTCATAAATTTTTCGCTGCTAAGTTCAAACAGATTCAGATTGAAAGTTTGAATTTAAAGGGTTATTTCATTAAAATCGAAGAAGCCCATAGATTCAACCCCTCTTCTCTAAACCTTCTATAACCTTCAAGCCTCAACAAATTATAATGAATGAGTTATAATTCAATTATTATTAAATAATTATATGAAATTCTAGCATTTTTTGTAATAAGTAATTTTTATTTTATTTTCTTATTAAAATAACTATTTTTAATTTTAATAACTAATTAATTAGTTTATATTTATTATTTTATTATATTATTATATACTATATATATTTATTAAAAAAATAATATTAAAAAATATCATATAATCATAAAAAAATTATTATTAATAAAAATATTTGATATTTTTTATTTGTACATGTTTAATAATATTTATATTTATATAAATAATTATGTATAAATAAAAATATAATTAATTTAAATATAAGTAAATATAAAATTAAAATAATATCTAACAAAATTATTGTACGTTTTTACTGTATAATTAATGTATAATTAATAATTAGTATATATAATAATAAGAAATAGCATAGCTCAATGGCAAAAAGAATATGTTATATCAAGAGGAACATAAGTTTAAACCACATCTTAATAAATTTTAGAATTTTTACTTAAGCGGTTCGATTGGATTGTAATTTTCGTTGAGTTTAATTGGTTTTTGTTGATTCTCAAACAGAAGCAATATGCAATCTTGGGACTGGACCAAATCAGATGGATTGAGGATCCGGTTCACTAATTTTTCAATGGAATCGATTTTAATAACTATGATATTATTTGTTATAGCCTAAACTTATAAACTACCCTAAACACCTCCTAAATAATTAGCATCCACTCAAAGAAATAAATAACCCACCTAATGAAATTCATCATCAACCTTTGTCGCAAACATGCAAACCACTTATAGAGGGTATTAACGGGTACCCCCTAACAAAATACACATCATCCACCGTCATCGCGTCGTTACGGGCTCGCCATCGCCACCCCATTTTAAATCTGCCATTACTGTATTGTGTTGCTTCGGATCAGCCGTTGCCACCCCTTTTCGGATCCACCGTCGCTACTTTCTTGCTCATTTCACTTCTCCAATTCCTTTCTTCATTTTTCACTTCATCCTCTTCTTCAATATTTATTTGCTTATGATTTTCTTGCATTCTTTTTTTTCCTGAGGAGGAAGATCCAAAATAATGAAATTTTGGAGTGATTTAGAATACCTCCTAATTGTTGGTTTCGTCTGACCCATCGAATTTCTCATGAATTCATAGTTTGAACGGTTTAAATCAATTTTTAGAATTATCCATTCTTTTGTGGATGATCCAAGTGGTATAGGATAGACAACTACTATTTACACTTACCTCACACACAGACAATTATCATCAGCTATTATCTGTATCCGGTCAAAACTCATTCAATGGTTGAAAATCGAGTGAAACCCCATAATGGTCCCTCAGATTGAGCCCGTGCACCAATGTTATCCCTGTCTTCGAAATGCTCTAATTGCACCCTTCAGATTGAGCTCCGTGCGAAATTCTGGTCCCTCCACCCAATTCCGGCGTGACTCAGCAGCCGGAGCGCTGAGCTGGCTGCTTATTGTCCACGTAGGCAGCCTTAAACGGCTAGCTGATGTGGAGGATCTTCAAAGAATGTCGAAATTCCCTGAATTAGTCCCTGGTACCAATTATAAACCCTAAGTTGTTCTTCACTCTTCCTATGTGAATTGGTTCGTCGTCCAACTCTCCCTCTTCTTCCCCTTTATTCTTCTTCTTCGTCCTCTCCCGCCATGAGTGACAGTCAAGCTTCTCGTAGGTCGAATCACTCATCTGCGACTGGAATCTGGAGAGGGAACAATGTGCGTGCCCGGCGTTCAGCAGTTCCAGAGTGGTGTGGTTGTGGGTGTAGGTCTGTCCTTCGGTGGTCAGGGACGGAGAGTCATCCTAATAAGCCATTCTTCGGGTGTCCGAATTATAACGTGAGTGCAATTACTGGCTGAAATTTATAGTGTTGGTTACTTGAGGTAGTTGTTTGATAAGGTTGATGCATGTTTGCAGACTAGTGGAAAGAATTGGTGTGGGTTATTTGTCTGGGCAGATTCGGTAAAGGATGAGGTGCCGCTGAAGTCGGATGAAGAAGATGAGCATGGTGGGATGAAGATGAACATTGCATGGAAGGTGGGCAAACTGGAAGCAGATGTGAGAAATGTGAAGCTGATGGTCCAAGTGCTTGGTTTAGGGGTATTCGTGTTAGTGGTGTTTGTGTTGATGTTACTGTTGAAGGTTTGATTAGGGTGAGAGCTGAAACACAGAACCAGTGTATTCCAGTTTATGAACAATGTAATTGACATTAGATTGTTTTTGATATATTGAATGACTATTTGGTTTTGTTCTTGTAAATATAATTGATATGGATAAGCAACAGTAGGATAAGCTTACATAAGGCACAATTCATAAACTTACATAAGCTTACATAAGGCACAATTCATAAGCACCATCAAGTCCAATGAGTGGACGACATCCTGCCTTAAATCCATTCTTGCAGCCACTTAAACACACATACATTTTCTCAAATATCACATCACCATTTGGCTGTGGGATGGTGCAAATTTTGACAGTTGAACCCGGGTTTGTCTTCAGCAGTGTCTCCCCATAGTCCCTCACCATTGCATACTGAGCCTTTTCATCACCATATACAAGGTTTCTAGCATCAGACAGTGCCCTAGAGATCGAGTTCCTATTCAATGACAGATCATACTTGGTCTTGAAGAAGGTGTTTGCATCACAATGCCTGAAGTTGGGATACTTTCTGACTTTCTTCACCAGCTTACTAGCAACCCAGTTACGATTGGCTGCTCTGTTCTTATCCTCCCTTGCACAGCTATGATCATCTCTGAAAGTCTTCACTTTCCAGCAAGTATCGTCTCGGTCCTTGGAAGCAAAGATGACCCAACCACATTCCTTCACCTTGCAAACTGCCCTAAGCCTATTCCTATCATTTTTATTGAACCGAATACGCCTTCCCTCCTGGATGGTGTACTCCCTAACAGCTTCTTTGAAATCCCACTTTGTTTTGAACTTCATTCCAACCTCCAAATGAAGCTCCCCGAACCTAGCCCCCTCTCTAAAAACAGGAAACACCTCATCAGACTCGGTCTCCTCTTCTAGTTCGTCTTCAGAATTGGGTGGGGTTTTCATCTCCAATGAATGCCAAGAGTTGGCACCATCAGAATCAGTCCCAGGATCGTATGCATCATAATCATCATTCTTATCAGTTCCAACTTTCCCAAAATCCACTTCAACATCAGAATTACCCTCCACATAAGCATCTTCATCAACACAAATCTTCTCCTTCATCTTATTCTTTCCCTTACCATTATCCTGTGAAGCACTCCCCTTACTTGTTTTCTTCTTACCCTTTACCTTAGGTGAAGGAACAGGGTCCGCAGCACATGAATCAGATGAGCTATCTTCCCTTACTGGTTTATAGGGCTCATCTTCTGAACTATCATCAGTTTTAGAGGACTCCTCATCAGATGACATCAACATCACTGGGATCTTGCTACCCTGCCCTCTTTTCTGAGCCTTTGTGCCTCCTATCCCAGTGGCAGACCTGAGGCAATACCTCCTATGAACTTTTGTTTGACTTGGTTTCAGGGTGTTCTTGACCTTCTTTTTAATTTTTTGTTCAGACGGCACCTTAACAGATGCTTTTACCCCTTCCTCTCTACGTCGACTCACATTAGCAGTAGGATTCTTTTCATGATTTGGCCTAGAACCATCGTCTGGTGCAGCTGCAACATTTTCCTTAGCTTGAGTCCCAAGGTCCCTTACTTGATCATCAATGTATACCATAACCTCCTCCCCTTCTATCAGTTCAGGTGACGAAACCTGATGTTCAATGTAGATATCAACAAGGCCGGCATTCTGTGAACCCATGTCACACATCTCTCTTAGGTCTGCATCACTATTTAACTTCCTCAATCCCTCCCCTATGCTCTTTCCAGGTACAAGCCACCAGACTTCCTTCATTCTGTCATAACCTAGCTCCTTATAATAGTTTCTCAGGTAAAATACATCCAACCTATCAACCTCAACATCACCTAGGCAGTTTCTGTTGTCCGGATAGTAACCAATCTTTCCATCCACGCCCTTCTCAAAACTTCCTCCATGATGAAACATAATGTCCAGTACTTCATCCATCTGCCAGATAAGTTAACAAACAAATTAAACACATGCAACCTTTCTTTGAGGAAGAAAAAAAAACAGAGCAAACCAAACCCCTGCCTAACAACGTAACCACAAAAACCTAACAACACAGAAATCTAAACAAGACACCAAACAAATATCAACTCTGCTTCAATCAAGACACCACGTGAACAGCCATCATTGAAAACCAAAAAAAAAATTTGAACTTCAACTACACATTCTGTATTACTAACCTTGTTGTAGCTGACGATGACGATAGCCTCTGCTTCAACCACTTCGTACCTGTGGCGTACTTCCTTCTCCTGGCAATGAACTCACTCAAGCAATAGCCAGAACGTGCCCTAATGTCACACCATTCTCTGGACGACAGCGACAGGAAACGTTTGAAGAGAAGTAGGAGAAAGACTGGAGAATGATCAACCCTCTCCCCAAGCAACGTTTCAATTCCCCTCCAAGGCAAAACGACGTCGTGTTGATTCATTAACGCCATTCACGCAAAACGGCGCCGTTTAAGGCTGCCTACGTAGACAATAAGCAGCCAGCTCAGCGCTCCGGCTGCTGAGTCACGCCGGAATTGGGTGGAGGGACCAGAATTTCGCACGGAGCTCAATTTGAAGGGTGCAATTAGAGCATTTCGAAAGTTAGGGATAACATTGGTGCACGGGCTCAATCTGAGGGACCATTATGGGGTTTCACTCGTTGAAAATCCATTCCATTTTATTCCAAGCTAATCAAGTCGACTCAAATGCATCGTTATTTATAAAATAGACATTAAAATTATTATTTATAAAAGTTTTGATTTTTTATTTAAATAAAAATATAGAAAATTTAATATTAAATGTTTCTAAAATTAAAAAATCTCATATTAACACTAACAGTTTTAATTTTATTTTACCGTTTAAAATTATTAATGGTCAATAAATTTTGAATATTTTACGGTGTGAAAAATCTAATTATATTGCAAATGGGTTATTTTAATTATATTGTTTTAAATTTATCCTGTAAGTTTACTTAGTTCCAATTATGTTGCAAATGGGTTATTTTAGTTTCAATTATAATCATAATTTAATAGCTTAACAAGAGGTGTAGTTAATTTTTTAACCAAAATGGGAAAACTTCAAATATTGTTTATTATTTCCAACATTGCGCAAAATCTAAAAAAGTTACTTGAATACCCAATTGTAATAATAATTTTGCAACACCCTAATGTATGTAGGATTCAAGGTGCATTCTGCATGATGTAAAATCTCCCCCCTCCCCCCTTTTTTCCTCTTAATGAAGACACATTTGTATTAGCATATTTTGTATTAGGGCATCTGCGAAATGGTTTGAAAATTTTTGGTCTAAATAAGACACATTTCGCAACAAGGGTTGGAAAAATGAGGAAGAGTTTTGTTTCATCTAAAATTCATAAGAGGTATTGTGAATTGTGTGGAATTTTTGTTACCAAAGCAAAATCCCATGGAGAAGTTCCGAATAGTGGCCCCATTGTGGGAATAAAATCACATAGACTGCGTTTTGGTATGGAATACTGGGACTGAGATAAGAGAATTGAGACTTATTATTGTGTTTGGTAATTAAAAATTGAAACTAAAATTTTCGTCTCAAGATATAAAATTTCAGTTTCTTTAGGTAGTGTTTGTTTTGAGGTATTGGAATAGAGACTGAGAGACTAACACTTAGTATTATGTTTATTGGTTCAGAGACTGGTACTAAAATTTTTGTTTCTATCCCAAAATTTCAATATTTCAGTACCTCCAAAAAGTAGGGACACATGAGACTGAAATTTTTAGAGACAAAAACTGAAACTTTAATAACATTTTATACCTAATATACCCCATTTCAATTAATTAATTTTAATTTTACCCTTTGTACTAATTAAATTAGAACTTCATTATTATTTCAATTTTTGTCTCCCACTTTGTACCAAACAGAATACTGAGATTTATTTCAGTTTCTGTCTCTTAGTCTCTGTCTCTCAGTCTAAGTCTTTCAATCTCTATCTTTCTACCAAACGCTACCTTTAGTACTTCTAGAAAGTAGACACACAAAAGGCTGAAATTTTGGAATAAGGATTGAAACTTTAATAACATTTTGTTCCAGAAAAACTTTCATTATATTTTTAATTTTTCAAATTTATCCCTCTACAAATACAAAGACTCTGACCAGGTTTTATTTCTCCTCTGGAGATCGTGCTTCCCTCTCTAGAGATCTCACAACGCTGTTCATAGAGTGGAGCTAGGGACAATACCGAGGAGAAGAAGAAGTGGAGGGCATCGCCGGCAAAGAAGGTCGTCACACTACTGTAATAAGGTCGCGAGGGGGCTTGTCTTCACACCCTAGAGTTCAACGTTGGTCCAAAGTGCCCTCAAGCCTGTGACGCTAGCGCTGCCGCCAGAGCTAGCTCGTCGTGGTCGTCTGAGCCGCGGTGATGAAGGTAAGTCGCCATTGCATCTTCCAATTTAATCACACGGAACATAAAGATTGGCAAAAGCAAACATTGAAAGCTACGAAGCTACCACATTTTGGAGTTCATAACTCCACCGATACACTATGCTTCGATCTCTCTTCTGTTGTTGTTCATCAATTATAGCTCCAAACTGTGATATTTCATTCTTTGTTTTGTAAATTTTGTTGTTTTCGTTGCTTCTACACGTTTTAAATGTGGATTTAGGATTCATACATATCATAGTGTTTATTATATTCAGAATTTCAGATTAATAGATTTCAAAACTTTTGAGTTTTCACATTCAAGTAAAAACCATGAAATTAAGTTAATTTGTAGATCTTTGAAGCTCTTGATCAATGTGATATTATGCTTCAGAAACATAAAATTGATTGATTTCTCATTCTCAGGTGCAATTAACGTGTATGATTATCTATATGTAGAACTAATATTGCTAATGAATTTATGTTTCATGCTTCTTTGATGCTTATCGCAATGATCAGTCTGATAAATTTTACTGTGGAAGAAATGAGGAAAGGAGATGGTGACATGGTTAGGTTGAATGTTTCAGTTTATTTTTGTAAATCAGTTAAGAATGTTTTAGTAATTCAACTTATTTCAATCCCTATATTAATCTTAAATCAAATAAGATACTAAGATATAATTCAGTCCTATACATTTTACACCAAACAAAACATAGATATTTAATTTAGT
The DNA here is from genome assembly GCF_003086295.3 of Arachis hypogaea. Classification (NCBI taxonomy): domain Eukaryota; kingdom Viridiplantae; phylum Streptophyta; class Magnoliopsida; order Fabales; family Fabaceae; genus Arachis; species Arachis hypogaea. The sequence goes on from NC_092041.1 coordinate 29,629,696, forward strand.
CTCTATCTCTCAGATTCTATTTTTCAGTCTGTGTATTCAGTCTTAGTCTCTCTTCCAAACGCAACTGTAGTGATATTATGAAACCAATGGGTATTGCCACTAGTTTTCCTATAAACATAAGAAAGATTTTGCATTGAGTAAAAGAATTTGCATTTTTTACATTTGAGAGATATGAAAAGAGAGAGGTTTTTGAGAAATCTACTGAAGAGAGAACAACAAAAGAACAATAGCACTAATCTCAAAGCGAGAAATAAGACATGGTAATCTCAATCAATTAGATGAGATGTCATATATCTTTGGTTTCTTCACTTGAAGGTGGAGAAACTTAACACGAGGAGGGGTTGAATCATGTAAGGCTAATTTTTCCTTTAGCAATGACCTGAGAATGCTTATCAAGCCTTTGGAGTTGTATGTAACATGAAGGTTCTCAATGGCCTAGAGAAGGGAGATTTGAATCTATGGCCTCTTTTAACTTTGTACTCTTTAACTTCAAACTGGATTAAATCAGAGTTGTTGTTAAGTCTGCAATATTAGTTATGCAGGAGACAATTTTGTTTTGTCTCTCAACAATTGATCAGTAATAGTGCAAACACATTACTTTTGAATACTCTGAGTTGCTGTGATATCTGCAAGATTGATTATCCATGATTGTTTGATGGATTTTGTAGAGGATTCCAAGATAAACGTGTAACACCCTACCACACAAAGTTTTACACCTAGGAAGTAAAGCAGAGGTGGCGGGGCGCTACGACTTCTAAAATAAAATACATACATATAATAGCAGAAAGAATATAATAAACTAGGAACCTTGAAAAATGGGTAAAACAAAATCGTGAAATAAAAGCACAACGCTCCAGAAAGGGAATAACTTGCCTGTGAAGAAACCTAAAGATCATAGATATGAATAAGCGAAAGAGTGGTTAGATAGCCAAGAATACAACATAACTAGCTCCTGACTCAACCTGCGAAGCTAAGGCTGGCCGGAGAATATTTACATACATAAACAAGTACCCCCATAATACCCAAAATACAGAAAGAAAACCTTAACTCTCTTTAACCTCTATGAGGGACAAGATAAATAAGTTTCTTGGAGAGAAAGCTAAATACATATATATATACCTAAGCTACATAGCAAAAGAACCAGAAACCGCTCCGTTTCAGGAATCCAGACGCCTAGTGAGATGCCTCTCGACCTGCATATAAAAACAACAACACAATATGGGGTGAGAACCGGAAGTTCTTAGCATGGTAAAGGTGTCACGCACATAATATATAAGGTCCTGGGAATGCCAAAGGCGATCTTAGAACGCCGACACTCAGTTGTAAAGCTTAATTCAAATCAGAATCCATAAAAAGGGTAGGTATTCTAAGGAATACTAAACTTACTTAATCCTAACTTTATCACCAAACCGATCCACCTTTCCTCTGCTCTTCCATTACCAATAATTTAGCAGAAACAGACAACCAAACTTTTTCAAACACAAGTAGAAAACAGGTAGTGCATGTAGCAAATATAACAATTATCATAATATATATTCAGTTAGACAGTCCCAAGTAATGCATAGCAGACAAAACAAATAGAATGCACATGATGTATGCTTGTCCTATGGCTGATGAGGCTCATCCGTCGGTTATCCAACCAATCCGACAAGTCCGAAAACCTTAGACTGTCCCTCATCGCGCATCCCATGAGTCTATGCATAGATTTTCTCATTTCATTCATAATTCATACATTCATTCATTCACATATAACTTGCTCAATGGGGGATATCCATTTCCGGGAATTTATACGTGCCCGGTCACCCTTACGACGTAGGGTCAAAAGACTATCGAGTTTCAACCTGGAACACGTGGTGGTAAGCCACAGTTCTGTCACCCAGGGAAACTCGTATCTCAGATATCATTACATTCATAAGCCGCATAAAATTTCATAACCATTCATATTCATTATACAATCATTCATCAAAGCCATGGCATCATAACATTCTTTTAACCTTCACATCATTCTCTTATAATTTATCACGTTTACCTCTTTTCTTCATTCCCAAGTTACCTCAATTTCCTAGCTTCAACTAATTACTAAGCTTACTAATAAGATCTAGGGTTAAAAGGATAAAAATAGAGGTTTAGAGGTTCGAAACTATGTTTGAATCATAAAAATACAGGTACTGAAAAAACAGAGTGTGTGCGGACACACACAAGTGTACGTGTGCACACCAACCAGGAACTACTTAGTGTGCATACGCTTCACCTATGCGAGCGCCACCAGCAGAAAGCATACCCCAGTGCGTGCGTGCACAGAAAGGCATGCATATGCACAAGTGAAGTTGTTGCTACTGCTGGGTACGTATGCATATCAGTGTACGTAGGCACACACCAGAAGTTCTGGTTCTGTTGTATTTTAAAAATTTTCAATTTTTGCACCATATTTCCGGCGTTCATAACTTCTTTTACAAAATTTGGTTTTTCGCAAAATTTATACTGTTCTCAAGCTTACAAAACCCTCTTTAATTTGAAACAATTCTCATCTTCATCCAAAATTTGAGGTTCTAGTTATGGACTGCCAAAGTTCTTAAAAATCAAATTTTCGTTCAAAACTTCAAACTTCCATTTTCTTCAACATTAGGTTCAATATCCATTTCCTATTTCAATATCCATTTCCTATATATATATATATATATATATATATATATATATATATACACCTATCATAACATGTCCATACAACTTTACACTCCAGTTGCCAATTCAAAACCCATCAAACATAAATTTTTTACCAAATCCATACTTTAATTCTTTTACCTCCATCAACGTAACCATCACATTTTTCCATACATACATTTACAATCAATTTCATCAACTTGCCAATAATATTCACACACCAAGGATTATGGTTACCAGCACAATATATTTATATCATCAATCAACATAATTAATGCTAAGCCTCCATTTTACATGATCATTCCAACTTATCCTATAGTTTTCTAGGTATTCACACGACATTATATATTAAATACACGAAACTTCAACTATACCTTGGCTGATTTCCACGTTTGATCCAAGGCAACCACTTAAGCCACACACACACAGCCCCACAAGTTCCAAAATCACCGAAACCTTGACATCAATCCTCCACCAAACCTCCAAATGTCCATAATTCTCAAGCTCCAATTATTTATACATAACCTAATACACATATACATCACATACATACCCACAAATCAATACCCAACTCACATAGGCTAAGAAATTGTAGAATTTGAGAGTTCTCACCTTATATATGTCTTGATTAAACAAGAACCCACAAGCTCCTCAAGCTATTTGAGCCTAAACATCAAGACACCGAATTTCAATAGCCAAAACTCTAAAATTTTGAAATTTCAAGAGACTGAGAGGCTGGGATGAGTGGTGTGACTTACCTATAAAATTAATCTGATAGAATTGTAGAGCTCAACATGTTGGACGAATAGCCACAAACGATGCAGCGATCGGAGCTCGGATGAAGGAGTTATGGTGGTTTGTTGTGGAGGTTAGGGTTTTGGAAGCTCTCCTCTTCCCCTCCCAATAATGGCAGCGTGGATGAAGAAATGAAGGGGAAAGGATGCTGTGTTTTCTTTAAGTGATGGATCCGGTTGGGCCTACGGGCCTAGTTTGGGTCCGATTTAATCGGTTCGACCTGTTTGGTCTAATCTTGGGCCAAATTCTTTGAATTAGTGTCGAAATTCTCGTTTTAACGAGTTCTATCTTGTTTTAATATAATATTCACATTTTTAATTTTTCTTATTAAAATTTATTTTTAATTTAGTTTAATTTTTTTAATTATTCGCTAATTTTTCAGGGTTTACAGAACGCGTAGCTGCTGACAGCTCGTCAATCAGAATTTCAAATTGAAAGTTAGGTGGAATTAAATTTTTGGAGCAAGAGTTTGACTTCATGCTCCTCCCCCTTCCCCCTTTGTTTGGCGTGAAAAATGAAAGAATGAAAGAAAGTGAGCTGAGTTGCATATTTTATATGTTGGACCTTGGCTCAATTTAATTCAGTTCAACTGATTTGGTCCGTTGGTCTAATTTTAAGTCAAAATCTTTAAAATAAGTACCAAAATTTATATTTAATTATTTTTACTCTTCTAACTTATTAAATTTAATTTTTTTAATTATTTTAAATAATAATTAATTTGTTGACTCACTGTTTATTAATTATTCGAGATTTACAAGAGTCAAGTCTCATATATAAACAATTATTTTTAATAAAACTCAACTCATAATGCTTGAGAGATAATTACTCAAAATTATTTTATTTAATTAAATATTTATATTTTTACGTATGTAATATATATAATTATATATTTATTATATTTAATATTATCAGTTATTATAGCGGTAATTAAAAATATAAAATAAAATAAATAATAAATAAATATTACAAAATAAAATAACACTGATTTGTTTTAGATTGTTTTTTTTTATTATTTTTCAAACATTTTTTAAATCCAACAACCTGCTTTTTGATTATTTAGCTTCGTAGGTATTTTAAAATTTGTGTCTTAAATCTTAAAATTCTTAATATTAATAATATTATATGATACAGGATTATTTTATTGAGTTGTGGTAATTAAGTGTCAAATATATTTTACATACAATTTGACACTCGTTTAACAGGCGTATTTTCTGTATTTAATTATATTTTAAGAAAAAAAAATATTTTTTTAGATATATTTAAATACACTTAAATATTATTATCTATCTACATGTCTAATTATATAAAAATAGTATATATTATTATTATTTATTAAAATAAATAATTATTTTAAATATTTTATATAATTAAAAAAATAAAAAATAATTAAAAATTAATTTATATATCAATAAAACATTTAACATGTCGTCTCCATGAAACTAACTTCAGAGAAAAAATTAGTTTTCTCTATCATGTATCTAAATATAGTCAGCTAAATTGACTTTGAGTAACGATACTTCTTGTTGACTTAAAAATTTAGGTGCAATAATAGTAGTCAACTGTAATATATAGTATTCTTAGCTGTAAACTCATCCACACCTTCACTGTTAAACGAACTTTTTGAATCAGCTATATATAGCTTTTCTTCAGAACAATGCAAATTTTGTAAGCTATAGGATTCTTTTAAATGGTGACTATTTTTCAAAATAAAACTGTGCCGGATTTGCAGAGGCACTAAAAATTGTAGGATGCCCCCCAAGTTATTTACAGTCGCCATTCTTAGTTTAATTATTTTCGGTAATCTTGATTGTTCTCAGTTTCATCAAAATCCAGATTGATCTGTTTACCAGTCTTAAGAATTGAACCATGATACCAGATATAAGTATTATTTAGTTTTGCATTATATTCAATTATGCGGCTGGTCTCACATAACATAAGTGGCATTATTGTCAAAATTAAAAAATATATTCCAAAAAATATTTTCTAAGAATATTATTAATAAAAAAAATTATCCTTGACTATTGTTAAAAAAATAAATAAATATTCTTTCGGTTTCTGATTATTTGTTGGAAGGACGAAACACTTTTTCATAATTCAAAAGATTTATAATCAGTTTCCACCAATTTGACTAATTGATTAAAACGATTCCTTATAAATGCTGATATCTTAATATGTCAGGGTCACTTAGACTAATTATTTGGATAGTTAAAAACTCATTAGAGATTTTTAATTTGTAGAAGAGCAATTTATCTTTTTGATAATGATTAAAAAATGTATGTATTTACTTTTAAAAACTTGTTTGTTTAATACGATAAATTGTTATTAGAAATTTTTTTAATATTTTCGATAATATATTACAAATATTTTTATTTTATTTTATATATTATTGAAAATAGATTCTTAATTTCTAAATACTCTTAATATTAATAAAAAGAAGATTTTTGAGAAGAAATATAATGGTAAATTTACATGCTAATTTTTATTCTCTTAATATAGAAATATCAAATACACTGGGAATAAAAATTTCAATTGAGAAATAAATTAAGAATTAGATTTCAAAACTTCAAATAAACAAACATGAAAATAATATAATTTAAGTTTTTAGAATAAATTAAAATTTCTTGGAACAAATATCTACTAAAAGAAACAAGATATTATTTTGTGACTGATTTTTGTGTCCATTGCATAGTTGTTATTTATAAGTCTCTACCAATAGTTTAAGTATTTAACAAAATTAATCTCATAGTCGTATTAATACACTAATTTTACTTCATACAGATCAATATCTTAGACAAAATTTTATGATAAAATATAACTCAATAAATACGAAGCTTCTGATCAGAAACAGCAACTCCATAGTCCATACTGTTGAGGATCCGGTTCGTTTAATACGGCAAATTGTTATATTCTCTGTTCCAAGACAATCGATCGGCACAGTTTTTTTTTTTTTTAATTCTTTTTCAGTCCTATCCAATATGTACTGTTGCTCAATAATTGAGTATTTGGCAATATGAAAAAATTGTTGCTCAATAATTTATTGCAGTTAATGTTTTGGTCGGTTTCTTTTTTTCTTTATGCTAAAACTTAACATGATTATGATGCTCTTGGCTTTTCCTACCAATCACACTGTGCTTTACGAATATGAAAGGACCAATCACTACTTCTCATTACATTACAAATCATATCATACCATTTTTTGTTTTTACCCATCGTAAATACTAGTATTCTAATTAAGATACTTACCAATTTAACTTTATTGCCACAACATACAGCACCACCTGTTCCGATGGAAAATTCAATTCAGATAAACTCAAGGAGACAATTCAGCAGTTGATTCAATTGTGCACATAAAAAGGGGTTCAGCACCAGAATTACAATCCAGGGCTAATGAATGTATACAAACCTAATAAATAGTTGGGATAAAGTACTAAATTAGTCTCATGGCGTAATTCTGTTTTGTTTTTTAAGGTTTAAAATGTCCTAACTATTTGAATTTAAAAAAAGTTTCATTTAATTTCAATGTAATTCCACCGTGAGATCAAAGTTAAATAATTAACGCCTAACGGAATGTCTTACACAGTAGTACAATTTATTTATTTGTCATTAATATTAATACATTTATTTGTCATTTTTTTTACAATTTAAATAAAATATTTTCTATAGAATTAAAGAAAATGATAAATAAATGTATTGATGCATCCATATTTGATTTTGTGCCAGTGGAATTTATACTCGTTCTCCAAATTATTAATCTTATTCTTATACTGCTACTATGTAGGACATTCCATTCATTATTTAATTTTAACTTCACGGTGAGACTATATTGAAACTAAATAAAACTTTTTTGGATTCAAATAAGACACTTTAAACATTAAAGGCCAAAACAGTATTACGCCTAAATATAAGAGACCGATTTAATATTTTAACCTAAATAGTTGAGATAGGTATTATAAGAGAAATCATATTAAGTATAAAAAATAAAAAAATCAGTTATCAATAACTATTTATATAAAATATATATATTAAAATATAAAATATATATTAAAAATGATGTGAAATAGCACATGTGGATATAACATCTTTTATTATCAAAGTTTAATTTCATATCTTATATTTAAAATTTTGCATCTTTTATCCTCACAAAAGGTGGGGATCAACAATGAAGAAGACAAGACAAAAAAAATTGTAATTTTCTCTTTTAATGTGTACTTTTTTTAACATATGTATTATTCTATACACATGGTTGGGTTTTTTTTTTTTGTTTGTACATTTAATATATGTGTTTTATTTTTAAAACAAAAATTTAACCAAATATGATAAAATTATTTAAACGAATTTTATTTTTGAAATAAAAATTTATTACATATTTATATATTTGCCTTATTTTTCAGATAAATTTTGCATGTTCAGTATTTAACGAATTATCACAGGAGGTTATAGTATAAGGAAGGAACGCATCAACGTAAATCTTGTTATTCCTTTTATTGTATTAGCATTAATTAGTAACTTGTACACTAAAACTAATCTAAAATTAGTCATTATGTATTTATATATAAATTTTTATATTATTTAATTTATTTTTAATGTATATTTTATATTGTAACATATATTTTATATAATATTAATAACTGATTTTAATAACAAGTTATATGGTTGATAGTAATAATGAGTTTCGAGCCGTGAATCAAACAAGAGAATTCATAAGGTTAATGCATAGGTATCAAATCTAAATCGGACTGGTGAGTTTAACTAAATTCGATAAACTAAATCTTAAATCGATTCGATAAGTCTAAAACTACTTAAAGTTAAAAATCAGAGTAAACCGATCAAATCTTTATCTAATTCAAGTGTTTACACATATTTTAATCTATTTTTATCTAATTCTAATCATTATTATTCCTATCATTTTACTTTAAATTATATTCATTAATATTAATTGAGAATATTATTACCATTTAAAGTTTTTTTTTTTTTGAAGAGTAAACAAGCTCAACACACTAAGTGGAGCATACAAGACACAAACATAAACTTAAGCAACCCTGTGTCATCTCCGACATAGTCATTAACAACATAGATTATTTGCACCAATCCTTAGAACAACAAAACGACATAGCAACACAGTCTACAACATCTATTGTCTTGTTCTGGAAGATGAACTCATTCCTATACAACCAGATATTTCATATAACTGAGAAGAACCCCACTAACCATGTTTTCTGCGCGTCTTTCCTCAAGGGCAATGACCTCTAACTCTCAAAGTGTTCTTTTATGGACCCTGAGATGCTCCATGCACGACCCACATAACTAATTCATATGCACCACACCTGCCATGCATACTCACACGTAACAAATAAATGTTATACACTTTCGATTTCCTTTTTACACATTACACAAATATTATCAGTTCGTTCTATGATGCCCAATCTACTCAATCGGTCCTTTGTATTAACTCGACCTACCAACACAAACCAAGTAAACAACTCTACTCGAGGGGACACAAGTCCTTTCCAGATTTCATTTGTGGACTTGTAGCTGAAAATATCTTCCGTCATAGTCTGTACCTGCAACACCTACACAAATGAGTTAGTAGTATAAACGCCTTTTTTATCAAATTTCCACACCACTCTATCTTGTGCGCCTTCTATCAATCTTACAGCTTGTAAGATATCAAGAACTTGGTTCAAACTATCAGTCTCCCATTGGTGAAGTTTCCTTCTTCATTAAAAGTTCCAAACCCACTCTATCCCATCCCAAAATCCACAGTCCCCAATCACGGATCTTTTGTTATTTGAAATCAAGTAGAGTCTCGAAAAGGAGTCTTTCAGCTTCCCCAACTGTAGCCATGTATCTTCTCAAAATCTTGTTGATCTGCCATCACCTACTTTCATAGCCAGATAAACAACAATAATTCTTTCATTTCTAATCTAACATAAAAATTTTTAAATTAAGTAAAAATTAATGAACTAACCTCTTTATTAATGTATCTATTAAAATAAATGAAATTATCTAGTCAATAAAAATGATTTATTTTGTTTAAGATTTTAATAATCGTATAAGTTCTTTTAAAATTTTTCGAAAGAAAAGATTTGAAACAGTAGTTTGTGACTAAGAACCACAAACTTAAAGCTCTCTCCTCCTATTAGTTCAATACAAGGTTAGGTGAATTAATGTAACTCCTTCTCAAATTAGTTAGCTGAAAGTAGAAGAAAATTATAGCTTCACGTAAGTAGTAGGAGCCTGCCACAAACTACTATTTCCCTTCTATATTAATTTGTGACTCGATGTTGTTAATAATTCTAACCCTACTAAATTATTTTTAGCTTTAAAAAAGTATTTGTGATTTGTTGATTTAAATAATATGATATAAAATTCAACAAATTACGTTTAAAAACTCATTTCGTATCAGCTTGCAACGAATTATATAAAAATAAATCAAGATTAGAATATATCAAACTTCGAGTAAAGACCCAATCCGGTCCTTATCCATTTTCACGAAGGACAAAGCGATCCCTGTCCAAAAAAAAGGGACACTTCGACCCTCGACCTTTTTATTTTTTATTTTGGGACAATACGGTCCCTCTGTTAAAAAATTCATTAAATAATAATAAAAATTAATTTTGTGGAGGATTTTATTTGTATTTTGTGGGGGATTTTAAACTCCCACAAAAATCTTTTCAACAATATAACCAATTACTACCACTATTACCATTATCTTTTTCATCCTCATTATTATCACTCTTACTTCTATTATTTTTATTGTGTAACCATATTTTATCATCATCATTATCTCTTCTACCGTCATCATCACCAATACCAATATTATTAACATTAAAGTTTTCTTCTTTTATTTCTTATTCCATGATATTTTTTTCCTTTAAAAGGTATTATACTATAATTATTTTTATTTTGTGGCATCATTTTTATCAATGGTTTTTCTTCATTTAACCACCATTGATGAAGGAATTTTTTAAAAACAAAGTTATTAATAGTTTGTGGAGATTTAAAACCCCCACAAAATACAAATAAAACCCCCTACAAAATTAATTTTTATTATTATTTAATAAATTTTTTAATAGAGGGACCGTATTGTCCCATAATAAAAAGGTTGAGGGTCGAAGTGTCCCTTTTTTTTGGACAGGGATCGCTTTGTCCTTCGTGAAAATGGACGAGGACTGAATTGGGTGTTTACTCATCAAACTTCGGACTAGGACAATTGATTAATTTTGAGTTAAAAATATTTTATTTCTAATATTTGTTTATTATTTTGTTTACAATATTCAAACAATATAACATGTTTACGATGCTAATTATTTTTTATATCATAGATGAAATTATGTAATACATTAATATAAATTTAAATTGGTATATTCCACAAGTGTAATATACAATATAGATTGCGGGTACTAATTTATATGATAAAAGAATTTATAATTTACGATTTTATAAATTATAATTCTTTTAAATTAAAAGTTTTAAATTATGACTTACAATTTTTAATTATTTTTGTTTTATTTAAAATCATAATTCATTATTTTTAATTATCTTTTTTAATTTTTTATGTTATTTAAAATTATTACATTTGTTTTTATCCTACATGCTTCTTGTATCATTATATTATATCGTAATATTAACCAAAATTGTATTAAATCATTTCTACCTTTAGCGGTTTACGCGCGTGTCTCTATACACATAAACTGCTACTATCAGTAGCGGTTTATAGCCAATCATCAATAAACAGAAACCGCGACAGCTTCTAGCGGTTTATGTATTCTCCCATTTGCATGTAATCCGCGGCTGGTTATAGCGGATTATGTGTTTACGTAAATTGCTACCATTAGTAGCGGTTATATATGAAACAATGTATTTGCATCTTCATGTTTGAAAGAATGCAATTGCATAAATTTAAAGGGCAAACAATTTATTTATGTAAATTGCCCCTAAATTTACATGTTTATTTTAGACCAAATATGATACTTAGGGTTTGATTGGGTGAGCTTTTAAGAAAAGATATTTTTTCAAGTTATTTTTTTTCAAAAGATCTTATAGAAATGTAAAAATAATTTTATGTTTGGATATCTCATGCAAAAAGATCTTTTTATTTATCAATTATGTTTGGTTATAAATATATAAAAGTACTTTTTTGTTTATTTATAGAAAAGTATATGGAACCAAAAGGTTATGAGTCAAAAACTAAACAAAACCATATTAATTTATATTAATAATTAATTTTAAATTTTTAAATTCAAAATTTAAAAAATTTAAAATTAATTAAGTAAACCTAATTAAAACTTATAAAAGCCTTCTTCTTCTCTTTCACATTAACCTATCCACCTCCAACAATCAGACACACAGACCTCTCTCTCACCAATGCTACTGGAAGCGCCGGCAACTTCCATACTCTCTGCGACGCCCTCAACAAGCGCATCCAAGACAACTGCTTCAACACGAAGTCCACCTTCGACTTCGTCACCGACGAAACCTTCTCCTCTTCCCTCCTCAACCACGCGCCTCTGCAAACTCCACGTCATCAAATATATGGCACGTACCGACGTCGTAGACTGCCGCCCCAGTGCGACCACCTTCTATCCAGTCTTAAACATCCTAATGCGCGAGAAAGCCAATTATAAAAAAACCAAACGAAAGAGGGTAGCTGGCGGGGTTTCAAACCAAAGCTCGGCTATGCGAACTTGAACGGGAGATTCTTGCACCGTGAAATCGAAGAAGTGCGCTGCATCAAACTGGTAATCGGGGTCGATTTCGTGAGCCACATAAACGTCATTCTCTATTTCCATGTCTTCCTCCTCCTCCTCCATCGTTGTGGTGGTCATCATCATCGTCGCCACCGCCTATTGCGATTGCGGGTTATGAAGCTCCGAATAGAACTCGTCGAAGAAAATGCACGGTTGAATGTTGGTGGCTACTGTTACTGTTAGCTAGTCAAGCTACTGAATACCAAATCGTCTCATTATTCAATGTAATTAACTATTATATAATATAATAATAGTATTTTGTATTTTTTATTAATTATAAAAAATATTTATTTAATATAAAAAAACATCCTAATACTTAACAAAAGAAACATCCAATTATATTTTAGCAAAAATAATTAAATATTTATAAAATTTTAAAAAAATATAAAATTTTTAAAGAAATAGAGACATTCACATTTGTAATACAAAAAAATTCAAAAAATATATAAAAGAACATCCATTTAGTATGAAAAAGAAACATTCTGATATTTAGCAGAAGAAACATCCATATATATTAACTCATAGAGATTTTGAATTTATTCAAAGATATTTGGCTGGTTTTTGCCTAATACCCTTTTGGTTCCTAACATTACTCTTTATTTATTATGTAAAAATATCTTTTTTTAAGAAAAAAGATATTTTAAAAAAACATGCGAATTATAACTTTTGAAAAAATATATTTTTTATTTTTCTAATACTTTTACTTCTACTATTAGGAATTTACCAAATACGCTAAAATTTTTTTATATATAAACTTAATAGCACCCCAAATAAACATTTAGATAATTAGATATAACTCAATTCAGTATATTTTATAATTTATACTAAGTGCTTATTTAGGCGTCATTATTTTGATAAAAAAGATATTTTTATTGAAAAAAGATCTTTTTTATTTTTTAATGTATTTGGCAAATTTCTAATAGTAAAAATAAAAGTACTAGAAAAATAAAAAATATATTTTTTGAAAAACTGAAATTTACATCTTTTTTAAAAGATCTTTTTTCATTAAAAAAAAGATATTTTTCATGTAATAAATAAATAAAAAAATACTTTTATATTATTATACTCAAACATAATTGATAAATAAAAAGATCTTTTGGAATAAGATATCCAAACATAAAATTACTTTTACTTTTTCATAAGATCTTTTAAAAAAAATTAATTAAAAAAATTTTCTTAAAAACTCACCCAAACAAATCCTAAATATAATATAAAAATTTAATTTAATTTCAGTTTCTCAATTTCTATCTCCCGGTCTCAATCTCCTTTTCAAATCCAGCTTTATAGTATAAGAAGGAATGCATCAAGGTAAATCTTGTCATTCCTTTTATATTGTATTAGCATTAATTAGTATAGTAATAATGAGCCGGCCGTGAATGAAGCGAGGAGATTTATAAGGTTAATGAATAAGATGGAATTAGTAATAAGTTGTTGTTTTCAAAATTTCAATTTGGACAGAATGCATGTGCAACAAGAGCTGCTACTACAACATATAAGTATATAAAAACAACACAAGAAAATACTAGCAGGGGGTATGGTATAAGAATCTGCAATGTGAAGTAAAGGATAACAAGTCTATTATTCCAAACACTAGGACAATGCCAAAAGGTTTCGGTTCCCCGTGGAAAAAGAAAGAAATAAAAGAGAGAAGCTCCAATCATGCACAACTAAGTAATGTAGCTCTTATTTCATGTCATAAGCTTTTCATTTTTTATTTATTATTATAAATTTGTATGGTGGACTACTTTTTCCCACAAGATTCTGGTATGGAAAATCTTGCAGCTTTATTTTTCAACTTGACCATGTTTTGTTTCAGGGAATTGTTCTGGTCCTACTTTAGATTCCTGTCTTACTTGAAGGGAACCCTCTCTTTCAGCCAACTATACTTTTGCATGTGACCCTTGTTTATGCAATTCAGGAGCAACCCCTTTTATTATTTTCTACCATCTATGTCTATGTGTATGCAAATAAAATCATTCAACCCACCCCTTTGATTATGCTATTACCATGTTGAATATGGTGAGCGTGTACGTGTTTGTGTGTGGTGTATTTTTTTTTTCATTTTTTTTGACAATTTCAATTATTTCATCTGAGGATTGAAGAGCAATTTCTATGAACTGGCGTGTGCAATGTAACTACTGCTGACTTATGTTGTTAGGTTCAATCATTTGGGAGCAGATAAGTATGGACTTCAATTTCTCACCCTTGTCCTTAATACTTTTATTAATCACTTTAGAAAAATCTGTATTGCTATAATGGTTGAGACACATTAAAAATATTCAAATTGTTTTTATAACAGGTTGAAAGATAAGTTTGATTATATATTTTTAAATACCAAAACGGGGAGATACTTTTTTTCTCTTTCAACTTAACATGTTACACTATGCTGATACTACTACCACATTTTATTTAATAAGAGAATATAGAGATAAGTCATAGTTACAAACTTAGAGGATATTTGATCTTTTCTTTTTCTTGCTTGAAATTCCTCTTATTTGGCAACAAGTGATCTAAGCTGATTTGAAATGACTGAATGAAGAAACTGGTCGAGGCTCAATGGAAAAGTATGAGGAAGAAATAATGTAGAAGAAGGTAAACAGGTACCTAAGTGTTCCCTAAGGCCCTCACCCTTTTGTTAATTCCCATCAATAGTTATATTCTTATTCCTGCATATATATATCATGTATATATTATAGTTTAAAAACAATAAAAGAAAAGAAAAAGAAAAAGAACAACACAAGGTGTAAGGGGAAAAGGACAACAGAGGGAAATATCTTGTTCTTTATAAAAGAAGTTCAATTGTTGAAGGGAATAGGAATCTGAAGGGATCCAAGCGCTTGAAGACAAATATGTTTCTGAAGATAAAAATGACTTGCCCTTTTATTTAATTGGAAAAAGAAAAAAAGAGAGGGTTTTTGAATGCTGAGACATCCCTAGAGCCATCCTAGACTCTAGTAAACAGGACAAGCCCCTCTCACTATCTCTTCCTCAATATCTTTACCCTTACCCTTTCCTCCTCACATATTTGTATAATAACCCCACAACTTTTTCATATTTGGTGTTTCTATTTCTAACCTTTAAAGAGTTTAAAAGGGTGGGGAAAAAAAAAACACAAGGTAGATTACTCGGGTATAGTGTCTTTTTTTTGTTTCTCCCACGAAAATAGCTTTGCCTTTTTGCTCATGCCAAATTGATAATAACTCAAAAAAAAAAAAAAAAAAAAACTGCCTGGTTTACTCTTCCCAAGTGAAAGCACTATATAGCTAATTAGCTATGTCAAGGGAACTCAGAGGGGTAATTTTGTCATTTTGGGGGGAGGGGTATACGAGAAGGCCCTTTATTTCTTCGTGCTATATATATGTGTTGCTCAATTTGTCACAGGAAATATACTTGTAGATCACTTCATGCCTCAGCTCAGCTCCACAGAATTTTCAGAAGCAAAAAAACTTGGTCATCTCAATTCATGTTATCATGCATCTTCCATGTTCTTCAAGAGAGAAACAAGGCTAAGTTTGAATTTTTTTCCCTTCCTTTTTTGGATCATCATACTTGGTGTGCCTGGCTCCCTGTATGCCATTTGTAGAGCTCGTCAAAACGTTGACAGCCTTAACAAATGGCGTGCGAGGAGCCATGCATGCTGTATGTTATTATTAACTGAGGAAAAGGCCAAGTGTGGTTATTATTGGTTTTGATCTCCTTTTGGTCCATTCTTCTTTCTTTCCCATGTTTCTTTTGTGAGGGAAGGAAATTAAGAATTGAAATACATTTAATATGTACTAGCTAGTAGATATCTATAACTGCTCATTTCTTAATTTTTCTATGTTAATACATATAGTATAAGCTTCTAATCTCCTAATAGTTAATTATGCTTAATTGTGTTAAGTTAATCATCAACTTAACCTTCCTAATCAACAATGTCATTGACTTGATTAGATATAGTAGATGGGTAGGTTACATTAGGTAAAAGATTACAAAAGAAAAAGTGATTTTTAAAAAAAAATTATTTTAATTTCCAATATTTTCCTTCCTCACTTCCTTTCTTATTGTCAGTTTAGAGGTTGATTAACTTGTGCTGTCCCTCCTTCTAGTCAAGATCCTTGTCATCTCAAAGTTTTATGAGGTATGCAGCACCAATCATTTTCATTGTTGTATTGTCATTTTTGTTATCATTATCAAGGTTAAGGTCTTGGCTTTATTTAATTTATACATTATTTGAATATATTCAATTCAAATTAGGCTCCTAGTTGAGCTGCCACTAGTTTACCTTTTTGGACTCGTTGAAAAAATAATAGCACCATAAACTGTTAGAGTGTGATAATGAACCTAAAGTTGACTGAGAATTATATATAAAAATAAGCCAAGCTAGGGAACAAAGAATTGCATGTCCTTTTGCTACTTATTAAAACATTATTAGTCTTTTTTAAATGTTTTTTGTGTTACCCTTTGGAGTCACCTTTTAGGTAAATATGCTCAAGAAAATTGGACCAATGCCATTTCTTCTTTATTTGTGCACCGCTGCTGTTCAGATCGTTGTTCAATAACTGCATATGTATTTAACCTCTTTGTTTTCCCCAATAATAATACATGTACGTTTTGCACTCATACACCGAAATTTTCGTAAGACTTTTATATTCATCAAAAGTCATACATATTATTATTTCATTTGCTAGTGTTCTAAGAACTGTACGTACAACTTAATGCGTACTAGTGCAAAATAAAATGAACTAATCTTATTAATTACCACAAGACTTCCGACATATATATACACCAGGACAATCAATATCATTTATGCCATATGCAAATTTGTTTCAAAATCGTGATGACTATCATTTTCTTTTTAATAAGTTTTTTATTGTTTAGTTTATCAGATGATGTAGTTGAACAAATATAGCTGTTTTTAGCCCCCTTTTCCTTATGGTATGTCCATAGCGTTACTAATTCGCATGCAGT
Source organism: Arachis hypogaea (assembly GCF_003086295.3). Lineage (NCBI taxonomy): Eukaryota > Viridiplantae > Streptophyta > Magnoliopsida > Fabales > Fabaceae > Arachis > Arachis hypogaea. The sequence goes on from NC_092041.1 coordinate 29,646,852, forward strand.
TTGTGTAGTCGACATGCAACTTACTTTTAAACTTTTAGTCTTTGCAGGATTATATATATAACAGGTTTCGTGAGTCTCCATGTCTGTGCATAGTTTGTTCATATAATTACATGGCCAATTCTAGGAAATAAATCCTCTCAAGTTTTTTTAACATTTGAAAGAATGAAGTGTGACTTCTCACTTTTAATTCTATAAGTAAGACTAAAAATAAATACGAGAAAGTAATAAAGGGTTAGATTTAATACTGAATACCGTCCAATTTTTTTTTCACTTAGAGAGGATCCACTCCTCAAATTCTATGGTGCTTATAAGTTAGTGTCTAAATTTTGTCTAACTTACTTTTTATAGTAAATTTTAAATTTTTAAAAATTATTTATTGTTATATCTTTTAAATTAAGTATTATTTTTTAACTTTTTTTAATAATTAGATGCCACTTTTTAGATATCATAGTATTTATCTAATTACATTGATTTTTGTACTATTGTCAGCATAGAATTGGTCAATAAGATGATATATAGGTGGATTCTACAGTATTTATAGTTATATAACAAAACCATTTCTGAAACATTTTAAAAATATTATTCAAATTATAATAACATTTTTTAAAATTTTGATAATATTTTTATTTTTTATTTTTAAATTAAAAAATGTCGTTAGATAATAAAAAAATATTACTTTAATTTTAATAATATTTTTTTCAATATTGCTAAAGTTCTATAACCATGGTAAACATGGTAATTATAAATATCATTACATTATAAATATCATTACATGCAAAATATATATATAAAATTTGGAATTAAGTCTTAGAAATGAAATAAATTTTTACTAAGAAATATTTATTTTCGTTGTTTAAATTTGAGAAAGTCTAAAAAGTTAATATTTTTATTAAAATTTAATTAGTATTTAATTATTAAAAAGATAAATAATTTTATATTATTAAATATAATTTTATACTATTAAAATATTAATAATAATCAATTAATAGTTACAAATTATAAAATTTAATGACTCTAACCTTTTTCGTTTAATTTTAATCACTATCCCATAAAATTATTATACATAGAAGGGTTGTTAAATAGGCTAGTAGTCCAGTTCAGTTAACCCTTGCGCGTTAAACTAACCAGGTTTAAGCCAGATGGGTTAGTTGGCCAGTTAGGTTTCAACATAAATGGGTTATGCTATTGGTGTATTGCCTAATAATAAGCAACTTGAAATCAAGTTGAGTGGATATAATAGTTAGTTTATTAGTAGTTTGTTTATTAGTCTATTTAACTTGAAATTAAGTCGGGTAGATATAGTAGTTAGTTTATTAGTAGTTAGTTTATTAGTCTACTTAAATAAGTATCATAAATTTAAATTTTATCTTGAGTATCTAGTAATTCATTGGCTACCAACAAACCTTTAAATAAAATTTAGTATCGCAACGAATAAATTTTTGACTTATCAAATTAAAAAATATAACAGAAAAATAAAAAACAAATAAATAAATAAGCAACTTGAAATATGTACCGTTGATGGTATATGTAGATTGACCAATGTACATGTGCACATTATAAAGCAATAGAACAATCGAATTGACTAATCTCCATTGAAACCTGCAGATTTAATCACCTGGCCTATTTGTTCCAAACTTCCAATGTATCAATTCATGGGTTAAATATGTCGGCCAGGTTCACAGTTTAATGTGTACTCATATACATACTATAACATTTTGTTGTTATACATAGATGTACTAGAAAACCCATTTAATTGGTTTGCTCTGTCCAACGGCTAGAGACAGACAAAATAAACCTTCATCACGTCTTTGTCAATGGATAATGATGATTTACAAAATCTTATCCTCAATTAGTTTTATTGACTTTGTGCAAAGCCTAAATTGTGGGCCGAAGAATATGGACCGTCCTCTTCTCTGTGGGCTAAAATAAATTGAAATATGGCATTTATATTACCTTTTGTGTACACAATTTTTTACATTTTTATGGTAAAAAAAAATTATTTTCTTATATTTTTTATCTATCATTTTTAACAAAAACAATTACAAAAGAGATATTAATGAATATTGAATAGGAATCTTAATTTATTCTTTCAATGATAAGATGATAAAAGATATCTTTGGAGGCGAATTCCGATATTCTATCACATCCTTATTTAAAGAAAGATTTCGTCTCCTTATTTTTATCGCAAATTCCTATTTAATTGTTTTTATGGAAAAGACAAATATTCTTGGGTATTTATAGATGTTACCTTAATTTTTTTTTAAGTTAACATAAAAAAACATAACAATCGTAAATTAAATCGAACACAATTCAACATAATCTAACTTTCAATGCAAACTAAAAATACATGACATATTTATTATAAAAATATAATAATTTAAAAGAAAAAATATTCTAAAATAATAATATAACATAATTCTTGGTGGCGGGAGAGAGATTTAAATTGGAGACAAGAATAAATTCATGTATATATAAAATAAGACAATTTGATAATCACACATTCGCGGAGATTATACAAGTTACTATATATGGAATCGGAACCTACATTTCTGCCCTTGCCCCCATTTATTCACAGGACAGATTTTCATTCTTGTGGAGTTTCATGTGTCCCATCTAATCTTTCTTGACAAGTATTATTCACACTAGTCATTTCTTCGGGTTTTTTTTATTTGGTTATTCTAACATAATTATACTCCTAACATTTAATTAAATAAAAGTTTAAATATATGTTCACTTTTTAAAAATATCAAAACATATATTAAAAATTGAAAATATAATTAAAAAAATGAGTTAAGATTTTCAATTATTTTTATAGAAAAATATAATGCACATAACATTTTTCAAACAACAAATAATCTCAAATTTGACTTTAACTCAATAAGTAACCACTTGGTTTGACACGGAACTAAAAAATAAAACAATTTGATAACGAATAATAAGTAAAATCAAAACAATTGAAAATGGAAATAAAATAGGTTAGGCTCAAGTGTTACACCAATTTATCATTTTCTTTAGGTTATGACCTAATTTACATTAAAGATTTGACCATAAAAAAGGAGTGACCCACCATTGTGGGCATGGGCAATGTGACTCTGCACCCAACTCTTCAACAAAATAATGATTGAATAAATAGAATTAAATGCAAAGAAAAAAAAAAAAAACGAGAAAGGAGATCGCAAAGACTTTGACTAACAATTTGGTGTGATGCAACTCTACAATTTAAGCTCAAGCAATGAATTGCAAAGTTTCTAACGGGCAAGAGTAGAAGTAGTCAATGATGAAGTACTTGCAAATGTTGCTCCACCAGAACTTGATTCTTCCGATGAATGCATTACTTCCTGCCTGATTCTAATGTTCCTTAGATCCTCAACAAAACCCGGTTTCGAAATCTGTACACATTCCATGTCCTTTTTGTTCTTCAACATGTCTACAACCTCTGGCATCCGCGGTCTAATCTTTGCAGTTTCTTGAACGCAAAGCAAACCCACCATGAGGAATCGTTTCGCCTCCTCCCCAGGATAGTTCATATCTAGCACTGGATCAACCATTTTTAATAGATCATTCTCTCCATATGCTGCCCAAGCCTAAAACACATACATGTTTACGCATCATCTTCTCAAAATGCATTTGCCAATTGTTACCACATAGTAAAAGTATGTTTTTTTTTTTTTCAAAAATATTCCTGACATTTAATTTTATTCAATTTTGTTCTTACCGTTTTCTATTTATTCAATCTCATTGCTAACATTTTCGATTTCTGTCAAAACTATCCATAAACATTTTTAACTTTGTTCTAATATTTTAGACAAAGTTAATGTCTAATGATAAATTTAAAACAGATAAAAAACATAAGGACAAATTAAATGCTTTATCCTTTCTATAACATGACAAATTATTTATGTTCTTAATCCTAATTATGTGGAAAGATGTGTAATTGGTGAATTGTTACAACTTTCATACCTTCTCTACTATGAAACGTTCCCTGTCTTCATAAGCACCAACCACCGGTCTTCCACTAATAATTTCTAAGAGTAGCACTCCAAAGCTGTAAACATCTGATTTTCGCGACACTTGTCCGGAACTAGCATACTCTGGAGCAAGATAGCCCCTGTGCCAAATGATTTGAGAGAAAACCCAAAAGGATCAAATATAGCTTCCTAGTTTGTACATATATTCATCTTAATCAACACATGAGTAGCACTCACAATGTCCCAGCAACTCGAGTGCTGATATAAGACTTGTCATCTCTTAGTAGCTTTGCGAGACCAAAATCCGAGACCTTCGGTGTGAAATCTCGATCAAGAAGGATGTTGCTTGATTTGATATCTCTATGCAGAATATGAGGCTTAAGTTCCTCATGAAGAAACGCAAGAACAGAGGCCACACCTATGGACACTTCCTTCCTTGCTTCCCAATTGAATCTCATCCTACTTTCCTCCGAACCTATAAATAATAATAACAATTTCAAGGCTTTTTTCGTCACAAGCTGTAATTCAATAAATTAGGTTAAAGTACCTAAGAAAGTGTGGTGAAGGTTGTTGTTCTCCATGTAATCATAGACTAGATATCTTTTTGCTCCTTCTACACAGCACCCTCTAAGAATGACCAAATTTTGGTGCTTGATATTTGCAAGCGTAGCCAATTCAGCCACAAACTCCCTCTCTCCTCGCATGGACTCCATCTCTATGGAAAGCACTTTCACTGCCACCAATGTCCCATCCCGGAGCCCCCCCTTCACAACAAACCAATCACACATAATTTCATGCCATTCCACGTGACATGAAATATTCTATAGTATAAAAGAGTACAATATAAACAAAATTTAAAATACATATAAAATATTATTCTCTATCAATTAGGTCGGAAGTATATTTTTGTTCATCAAAATAAATTTTTTAGATTTATTTTAATATTTATAAATTTTAGTGTGTACTCAAACTCTGGTATATTAAGAGTGAGAGGTTTATAAGTTATATAACCTTGTAGACAGAGCCAAAACCTCCTTCTCCAATTTTGTGAGAGGGATGAAAACCACGGGTGGCTGATGCCAACTCCCTGTAGGTGAAGACCCGAAAGTTTCCATCACTCTCGTCTTCCTTATTCGGCTCTTCTTCTGATAATTGGATGAAATTCAGACGTGGAAATTAAAGAGAAGAGGAATAAAAGAACACATTAATAATCACATGGTTAATTACAAAGTATACCTTGTTTGGTTTCTTCTTTGACAGAGAAACAAGTAGAAAAACATGAATGAATAATCTTCATCCCGCCAGAGAAGTAGAACAACTTCCGAGGATCTCGGGTTTTGGTGTTAGATTAATGAAGATCTTAATTTGGAGAAAATAAGTGTTGTGAGAAGGAAACATGTTTGAAAGAGTAATATTGGTAACTAGCTAGAGTAGTCTCATTTTTTGTCCGTAATAAACTAATAATAGAAAAACAAGAAAGGAAACACGGCACTCTCTAATTATCGGATAGTGGTGGAACCTTAGCTGTCTGAAGCGTTGAGCATTCATACATACATCATTCATATTTCGTTGACCAACGGAGTTTTCCAGTTTCCACAGCTGAAATTTCCATTTTTCTAAGCAAACAATTAATGCTTGTTCGTTGCAACTTGCAACCAAACCTTGTTTTGGATGCTTCTTCCAAAACTATTCCTCTAGTACTGCGGATTTAAAATTAGACTTTTGCTGGACTCAAGTAACTTATATAAAAGAAATTTTGATTTTTTTTTAAATATTGTTTTATATAATAAACATCTTAAAATCATTTTTTTTATATCTTTCACTTTGAAAATACTTTAGGACATTCATTTGTTAAATTCTGAAAGTCAAACTAATATTAATATTAATGATATTGGATTAGGTATATGGATCATCTTTTCAATGCCGTACTTGTATTATTATTATTATTATTATTATTATTATTATTATTATTATTATTATTATTATTATTATTATTATTATTATTATTATTATTATTATTATTATTATTATTATTATTATTATTATTATTATTATTATTATTTATCTTGTGTTTTAAGAACATATTTTAAGATTACAAATGAAAAAATTTTGGATTTAGCTAACATATATCCTAAAAATACATGATAAACTTACCATTAATAAAAAATTTAAAGGTTTTTATTTAATACATACAAAATAAATGTATTGAAAATTTAAATTTTTTATATTTTTAATGAAAACTTTTTTATTTTGTAATATTAATATGTGTCCTTAAGGTACATTATTTTTTTTTTCCGATGGTTGGTAAGACTCTCGACCCAAACAAAAAAAAAATGTTAGCACTTCGTGCTAAACAAAACGATAAACAGAAGTTCACAACAACTCAAATTCAAAAAACAACAAACAATCAAATATACAAATAACTCTAAACACAAATCACTAAAGATTCCTACACCCTTATTAGTCTCAATAGCTAAGTAAAACACCACAAATATCAACCAAGCAATCTGATACCACCTATAAAAATTTTATTATGTAAGATCTTTTCTTTTTAATTATATGAGAGAAAAGTTCTTGAAAAATGTCACCTTTACTGCTTACGGTTCGTCATTATTCTCTTTCTTATTCTTGTTACGATAGAAATCTCATTTATCTTCTTAGTTTCAACTAGTTCCTTTCTGAGATATGCTACTTCTGTTTCATTATCGTTGCAGGTCAACTTCAATTGAGTTCCCACTCTCCAAGTTTTGATAGTTTCATCTTCAAACTCTACCTCCTCATTTTCGCTAGTCCCTTTTTTCTCTCTGGTGAACACTCGCTGCTTTTTCTTTTACGGATCTCTTCTTATTTCTAGAGCTATTCGCTTTCGTTCTCTTATCCATCACACGTTTATTAGCCACGATATCTGCTCTCAATCTTCTTCTAGGTCTCATTGATATGTACTTTCATTTTTCTTCATCTATGATTTTAGAACATATATCACTCTACTCTTTTTGATTTTGTTGTTATTACTTTATCCATTAAAGAAGCTTCTATTTATAATAGCTTCTTCAAAATCCGGTTGATATAGGGGACAAATATAGACTCATCATCGTCTACTATGTAACCACCCTACCCCACAAGACCTGAGATTTCTCATTCCTTATGACGTTCACCGACACGCATTTGTTTAGGTATATATACGACATAGGTAGTAAGTTAGAATTATAACTCATGGCACTAAAACTTTTTAGCTTTTTCAAACAACAAGTTTTGTATAATTAATTAATTACCGCTATAATCAAATTTTTTTTATTTTGTTAATTTATTAAATTCACTAAATAATAAATTAATAGAAGAACAATCCTAGATGCATCATCAATTAACAATTAGTACATGATCATAATTTTTATTTTTAACCCAAAATACTTTTGCCATAGGATAAAGCAAATCAAAGCTTTAGTTATCCTTATGTAAAACCCTAACATCAACTAAACCATTAGCTTACCTAACCCAATTGTAGTTTAGCCATAATTAGAGACAACAACATTAGTCTTTATTTCCTTTTGATTTCCACACCTCATGGTCAACTAACCAACTAACTTAATGAATGCTTAGTCATTGCTCCTAAACATATGTGTTACTTCATCCTTCTCCTTAAGCCACGAAACACATATGAAACTTACACCTATCCCACATTCACTCATTCAAACACTTACAAAGTATATCACCTAATTCAAAGAAAGAAAAAGAGAGAAGACCGAGAGTGACCCAACATAAGAACATGGCTAGCATGCAATCTTCTTCAACCCTTCAATTTTCATAGGAGTTTGAGGAACATAGCTCTCATCTTCTTGCATCAACCTTTGCTGACTTTTTAACCAATTAGATATGTTGCAAAAAGTATGAGTTGTTCGCTAGATTTTGAAAACAGAATTCTAAAAGGCAGGACTGTGTTTCTAACCTTATAACTTTTTCATGTGGCATGGTAATGATCTGGAGCTTGATTTGTTGGAAAACTGAAAGAATCTTGTTTAAGATTATAAATTTTAAAAGGCTATGAGTAAAAATTGGATTTTTAGTGAATTAAACAAATTTACTGCCTCTACTATTTTTTCTGCACTTTCTTAAAAACAATGATAGCATCTTTTTTAAAAGAGATAGTACAACTTAAACTATGATCAAATTACCTCAATACCAAGTTTTGGATTCTAAAACAGTAGCATTGGAATAACCAAGGAAGGTTTAAGGTTAATTGGTGATGCAGAGGTATGTGTAATTAGGTAGTGATGCGGAGGAACGTTTAATAATGTAGGTGATGTGGATATGTGTATATAATTGGTGATGTGGAGACATAGTAAAGAGGAAGGAAAATGAGAAGTCATGTATGAAAGAGATAACCGAAATGGATAATAATTTATGAAAAGTGTATGTTGAATGGGCCTTGTGCCAAACTGCTAATGCGAAAGTGTCCGCCTAACTGATAGCCTGAGATTACTAATGCGGGAATGTTCGCCTAACTGATAGCACTGTTTCTTACTGTGATGCACATTAAAATGTTATTATGATGAAGCCTAACTACGGGTAACTATGATGCCAAGGTGTCTAATTAACACAGTAAGGGAACCATATTCGGGGTTCACTCTGATGGAGAAAAAATGTCGGTAAAGATTTTTAACAAAAATAAGCGCGTTGAAAGTATAGTTCTAAATCGACAATTAAACCTCAATCAAATTTAATTTGTTTGTCAATTAAGCAAACCCAATAAAATTAACTGAAGTATTTAAACCTCGGGTCGTCTCTCAAGGAATTGTAGGGAAGTGTACTTATAATTGGTTATGAAAAAGTATTTTTGGGGTTTTTAAATATTGAACAAAGAATGTAAATGACAAGAAAATAAACTAATAACAAAGAAAATTCCTAGCAAGGATTGAGAATTGGAATTCCTATCCTCATTATCATCATCAATTGTGGTGGTAATTGCTTTTTGCTTTCACTTAGTTAACCTCTAACAATGAAGAAAAGTCAAGTGAGCAAAGTCAACTTAAGTTCACAAGTTCTAATCAAAGAGTAGATTTAGTGAAGTTTAAGCCAACTAGCAACTTTCAATTACCAATCAACAATAGACTTTGACAAGCTAAGAATATAAAAATCTAATTTAAAACCCAACCAAGTATTTTATCAAATACTTGGAAGGCATAAAATAAAAGTATAAAAAACTAATAAGGAAAATAAATCTAAACAACCAATTACAAGCATCAATGACTAACAAATAAAGAGAGCAACAATAAACATAGAAAACACAAATTGCATTAGAATAAATCAAATGTAACAATAGCTCATACACATGAAAATGGCAAAAAAGGGAAATAACAAAGGAGGAAGATGAACTAAAGTGCTTAAACAAATAAAAGTAAGAGAAAACTAAATTAAAATAAAATTGAACCTGAACCTAAAGAGAAATTGGAAGAAGAAACCCTAAAACCTAGAGAGAGGAGAGAGCCTTTCTCTCTAGAAAACTACATCTAAAACCTAAAAATTATGAATGAATGTGTGAATGAATGATTCCCCCACTCTGCAGCCTCTAATCTATGTTTTCGAGCTTGGAATTGGGCCAAAAACAACTAGAAATCTTCCCCAACGTTTTTTGATATCTGCAGCACGTGACACCTTGTCACGCTTATGCGTCGCTCACGCGTACGCATTGATTTTCTGCCGCACCAGTCACGCGTTCGCGTCATACCACGCGAGCGCGTCACCTAACTAGGAGGCAACTATGGCAAATTGCATATCATTTTGAAGCCCCGGATGTTAGCTTTCCACACAACTAGAACCGCCTCATTCGAACCTCTGTAGCTCAAGTTATGATCGTTTTAGTACGAAGAGGTCAGGATTGACAACTCAGCGATTCCTTCAATTTCTTGTATTTCTTCTACTTTTGCATGCTTCCTTTCTATCATCTAAGCCATTCCTGCCCTATAAACCCTTAAAACACTTAACAAACATATCACGGCATCGAATGGTAATGAGAGAAGATTAAAATTTGCAAATTTAAGGCCAAAGAAGCATGTTTTCAATCATAGCACAAAATTAGGAAGGAAAATGTAAAACATGCGAATTATATGAATAAGTGTGAGAAGAATGGATAAAATCCACTAAATTAAGCACAAGATAAACCGTAAACTAGCGGTTTATCAATCTCCCCACACTTAAATATTAGCATGTCCTCATGCTAAACTCAAGAAAACCATAATAGTGAAGAGGAATGATAAGACTTATTAAATGCAACCTATCTATATGAATGCAACTACATGCAAAAATGATTCTACCTACTTAGTTAAAGGTAAATCAAATTCTCCAAGAACAAATATAAACTAGATTCCACTAATTTAATTCACAAAATAAAATACAGGTAAACTTACAAGGAGAAAGCACATGAAAGTTGGGAACACAGAATAGAGCATCGAACCCTCACTAGAATTATATACACTTTAATCACTCTAGTGTTTGAGGGTCGAGTCTCTCGGTCCTCTGCTAATCTTGCTTTCTAAGACTTGCTTTTTTTCTACCAATCAACACAATTTAATGCACAAATATACATATCAAGAAGTCTTTTCAAAGGTTGTAATGGGGTTAGGGTCAAGGTAGGAATATATTTGGTTAAGTGGACTAAAATCTAAATCCTTGATTAACCTAAACTTCTCACCTAACCTAAGACATTCCAAGTCATTACACACTACAAGAAAAAGCAATATTTGTAACAAAAAATATTGTTACAAAAACTCAAAATTTTGAAACAAAAAAATTTTATAAAAAAAAGAGTCTTTGCAGTATGTCCCGTTACAAAAAGTTTTTGTAAAAAAAAAAATGAAATTGTTACAATTCAAAGTGATATTTTGTAACAAATTTTTCTGATACAAAAAATCAGAAGTCGTTACAAAAGTGATAACAATATTTGACCTTTAAAATATTTTTCGTAACAATTTAAACTTGTGTCATAATATTTTATTACAAAATACTACTTACTTTTGTAACATTTTTTATTCTTAGTTACAAAAATAGAAAATTCATTTTAAAACATTTAATTAAATAATTGATATATCAATTAATTTTCTAAATGCGCTAACTTAACATTTATATAATATAAATCATATAAATAATTAGAATATCTTACATGTCAGTAAGATTCTTTTACAATAGAATAAGTTCTACAAATTCAACTAAACACAACTTTTTCCTAGCATAAAATTGTATCATATCAGATTTATAATTCTTGACTCTTCTAACATATTTCAGTTAATATAAAGTCTAGTATGTTGGCATCGATTTTGTACCCCTGCAAATATGAGCAATGAAAACCAAAATTAAAAAACCACATATAACACTATCTTCATGAGAATAAAATTAAATTAGAACTTACAAGTTAAAATTAACTAATTCTTTAAGAATCTATTCTCAAAATTTAAAACTAGCCAATCAAGAATGCAAATTATCAAAAATTGACAATTCAATATATAAACTCAACCTTATTAATCATATGAAGAATTCATTAAATTTACATAAGTATCAATTGTCAAACAATCACTACAAAGCACAATTTCCACCAAAGTCCTCATAACAAATATACTTGACTTTTGGAAATAGTTTGGAAATAGAGAAGTACAACAAGAATGGAAAAATAAAACCGAATTAACCAAAATTGATAATGAGTAAAAAATGCCAACTGATTACAATGAGTATTAAGCTTATATAGAAGGAGACTGTTGATAATAAAGCTAAAGGCTTCCTAACCAACTTATAACAAATTGAATAACACCTTGACAGCTAAGCCACACTATCTTGAACTTTCTTGACAGCTAAGCCACACTAATCCAGAGAGTATTAAGCATCTTTCATTTAGGCACTAATAAAGCATTATATATTAACAATCTGGTACCTTTAATGTTCTTCGCTTTTTGAGTTGACAATCTAGAACTGTAAGCATAAAGGATGTCACCAAAATCTGCAAACCATCAAACCAAAGAAAATTATATACAAGACAGCAGAATGATTATATGCTTAACCATTCATTGCCGATTGTTATAATTAGCTTGTAATATATTCAAAAGTTACATCATCCAAAGATTCAACTTTGCAACTTTATGAGCAGTTATGAAAAATTTTTACACGTCAATCATAAGCTTCATAGTTCATAGAAAGGAAAAATCAAAGGTTTTCTAATTTGACCAAGTAATGACATCAAAAGTGATTAAAAGCAAGTTTATAAGACTAACCAAACGAAATATCACAAAGCAAAAATCAAGTTATGGGACATCTTCAAGAGAACTACACCATTTTAGAAACAAGTAGATAAAGGGCATTATCAAAACCTATTGACTCAAATATCTCAAAAAAATTTTGGTGAATTATATATTTGCCAAAGAGGTTGGTGATTCCCTTCCCATGATCATTTTATTTTACAATTGACTCTCCAACCAAAACCTGCACAAAAATAACATTTTGGCACATTAACATTATATGACATAATTACTTGCAAACATATTGGTTACAAAGATTGAATTAAAAATACTTCTCATGTACATTTTAAATTTGCAATACTTATAGTTTTAACACTAGCTTCTTGCAAATACACAATATCATTTGGTGTGAAAAGACTAGATTCTACTACCATATGAAGAAGCCTTAAAACCATTAGCATTGTACTTTTAAAATCAGATAACAACTTTCATATAACTATAATTAACAAAGAGAAGGTTACTTACAATTATGTTTCTCTTGCAGTTTGTTGCTTGTTAAATTAAAATAATGTATACATATTTTTGCATGACTCTAAAAATAGAACAACAAAAAAATTATATTATATTATCTAAATTATATTCCATTCATTGAGTTAAGCACACAATTACAGAACCCTAATGAAGCTCCAATCTCTTAATCTTCACTTCTTTAACATAAAAGCAAATAAGCACACACACAAATAAACATTCAGTCATAAACCAAAGAAATACACAAACACCTCATAATCTATTCAATTATCCATCATCCAAAATATAATCTATGCGGTACCAATCCGAAATGCTCTCATATTTGAATATTATCATTAAACATTCTAAAAATGCTATCATGAAAAAGTAACTACAGGGCATTACGCATTCCAAAAATGCTATCATGTTTATTTCGACAACATGTCCTCTAAAATTCGAATTTAAACCACCTTGACGGGTTCCCTCCTTCTCAACGGTTTACCAGCCTTTAATCAGCAATTATCAAACAAAAAGGTTTTCAATAATCAACATATTTTATCACCATTTGGTTCCAATCATTGTAAAATTATTTATAAATCCTCAAAATTACTACTTTAAGTTAAGAAATCAATTTTAGGAACTCAATTTAGAAATCCAAGCTCAATCTATTTATCATTCATCAAGCCTCAATCCCATAAATTACTCATTATAATTATTAGCATATTTGTAGTTATCTACTATACATTTTGGGCATTCTTAAATTAAAAACTTTTAATTTTAAAACAAACCCCCACCTCGATTAACTGATCCCAGGAATTAAATGTGACAATCCCACTTAGTTTGAACTTACAGCAGCAGCAGCAATTCCAACACAATCCAGAACGGCGGCAGCGGCACCAACTCTGACTATGCATGCAGGAACAACAATTTCAACAATTCCAACAAAACTCAGCGATACTAAAACAGAAATGCTCATTAATGAAATCAAAATAAGAATACAAAGATAAACAAACTGTAGCAGAATTAAGAGTAGAGCATTACAGGTTTATGAATTACGGAATTGGAATCAGAAAAAGGGGTGACGTTGTTGGTGGTAGCTTTAAAGATGGAAAATCCAAAACAGAAAATGCAGCAGCAAGCCCTAATGGAACAGAGGTGAAGTTGGAGGAGTATTATGGTGCTGGCGGCTCCAGTAGTGGTTTCCAGCAATGGCGGCAATCCAGGCAGAATTGACGACGACGATAGGGCCTTCGGCGGTGGCGGCGGCGGCGGCGACGCTTGGTGGTAGCAGCAGTGATAGAGGCCCCATCGTCACCCTTCGCTCGCGGTTTCTCTCCCTCTGTTCGATCTTCACGCTCACAACCGCAACAACGCCGGTGCCGAGGTGGAAGCAACGGCTGGGTGGCGGTCAGGGTGGAAGCAATGGCGACGCTCACAGCCCTTCGCGCACGATCTCTCCCTCTCCTCGTGTTCGCGTTCAACCTCTCCCTCGCGAGCGCTGCCTCTCTCCCCTCTGGCGACAGCGACGGCGCGACGAGCCTCTCCTCTTCCCTCTCTTCTTTTTCCTCTTCTTCTTCCTCGCGGTGGTCGGCCTCCTTCTGTCTTCTCTGATTTTTCCTTCTTTATGTGTATAGCGTGTTTGTGTGAGACGGAGTAGTTCAGAAAGTGGAGGGGTTACTGTAGTGTGTGGGTATGTTGGGTAAAAAAGGTTACGTAAAATTAGGGTTAGAAATTGGGAATTTAGAGTTTGGGTGGAATATTAATTTAAAATTTAATTTAATTTAATATAATTAATTTTAAGAATGTTATTTATTTTTTTAATTTATAAATTATTTTTAATTAAATATTTTAATTTAGAATTAGAGATAAATAAATAATTTTTTAATCCATAATATTAATTAAAATTTTTAATTATTAAATTTAAATTGTATAAAATTTTTATTATTTTTAAATATTAAAATTTTAAATTTTTAATATGAAAATACTCAATTATTTAAAATTTTTTATAAATTTTAATGGATTTTAAACTCAAATTATCATAAAATTTAATTTAATTATTTTTAGAACAATATAATATTTTTAGAAGAATATAAAACAATATTTATAATTTTTAAAAATTAATAAATACATACACTTTGTAAAAAAGTTTTAATTTTTGAAACAAAATAAAATTATTAAAAAAAATATACACAGTTTTTTTATTCTTAAAGTGTTTAACATTTTGAAAAAAAAATTGTTATAAAACATACTTATATTTTGTGACAAATAATTAACTTGTTACGAACAATATTAACTTTTATGACAAATTAAATTTTTGTTATAAAATAATTGGAATTTTTAAAATTAAAAAATTATTGTTACAAAATATTTTGAATTTTTGCAACTTATTTTTTTTGTTATAAAATATTACAATATTTTGTAACAAAACACCATCTCGTTACAAAAACTAACATAATTTGTAACAAAATAGAATAGGTTGTTACAAATTATTATCATATTTTGTAATAACTTGTTTCCTTTGTTACAAAACATTATTCTTTTGTAACAATCACTAATTATTATTACAAAATACTATTTTTTTGTAACAATTTTAAATTTGATACAATTTTTTTTATTACAAATGTTCTATTTTCTTGTAGTGACAATGCAAAACCTAGCCATCCATTAACTATTTTTCCACAAATTCATGCACCTTATATCTTTTAAGTCAAGTCATATGCATTAGTTCACTTATTAACCTTGAGGCATTTTGTCCCTTTTTTATTTATTTTCTCTTTTTTTCTCTATTTTTTTATTATTCATATTTTTTTCTCTTTTTTCTCTTTTTATTTTTTTCAGTGAATTAATGCATATGATTAATGTGCTAGATGCATGAACAAGTGCTCAAACTGTTTTCACATTTTCACATAAGAAAATAAAATACCAAATTCCCTACACATGTATTCTCCAATTCAATTTTTTCACACTTAATTCATGTGCACCTCATTAGTCTAAGCTAATCAAGGATTCAAATTAGGGACATTTATTGTTTTCCGCTTAGAGTTAGTGATGTGCTAAAGTAAAGAAAAAATGGAGTAAAATGGCTCAACATGGGGTTGCAAAGGGTAATGATTGGGTAAGGCCATATAGATATGTGAGCTATAGTGAAACAAGGCCTCAATCACATAAGTGTATGCATACATTAAACCATGGAAATATAGAATAAATCAAGATATAGATCACAATTTTAGAGAGAACAACACACACCAAAATAATATATTGGTTGATAAAATGCAACCAATCAAATAGGCTCAAAATCTCATAAGGTTGTGTGTTCGAGCTCTAAAACTATGTTCCAAATTAAATATCTTCAAACAAGTTTAACAGAAATTTTTAATTCGAATTAGTGAAATGCTCTACGATAGTTTCTTGGAAAAGAATTCATCACTTCAACCAAGTTCTACATACATGCAAGCAACTAACTACACATGCAATATATTATGCAACGCAACAACTAACTAACAAAGAAAATTAAACAGGTGTTGAAAAGAAAGTAACTAACCCACGGAAGTCGGTATCGACCTCCCCACACTTAAAGATTGCACCGTCCTCGGTGCAGGCAAAGATGTGCAAGTGGATAGGTTGCTACAACTGATGCGCTTTCTCCAAAGAGTGTGCAGCGGGACTTGTTTGCTCGCCCTATTTAGAAGTATTATGTTTCCTTTCTTGATGGCCATCTTGAAAGAAGAGAAAAAGGAAGAAGAGTAACCCACAAACAAAGATATGCAAACAAATAAAATATGGGTGGGCTAATGCCAAATAATAATGAGGTTCTCAACTACATAGTAGCTACAACATGCAGGTGAGAAAACAATAGAAGTAAAGGGCATATTAATAGTGCAAGAATTGCACTAATGAGGGAGAGAGAGTGGGTCATGAAAGATAATATAAGGTCATATCAATGCAAAAGAAAAATAAGTGTCATAAAAGATTAGCATTGACCTATAAATAACATCACCCAATAATGCACAACAAGTCACTAGGC
The DNA here is from genome assembly GCF_003086295.3 of Arachis hypogaea. Classification (NCBI taxonomy): domain Eukaryota; kingdom Viridiplantae; phylum Streptophyta; class Magnoliopsida; order Fabales; family Fabaceae; genus Arachis; species Arachis hypogaea. Next base: position 29,663,567 of record NC_092041.1, read on the forward strand.
ACCAAAATAATGGAAAAAATATTCAACAGATGAGTAAAAACATTTAATACCAATGGAGAAATAGCAAATTTAGAAAAGAAAATAGAAACATGCACAAAAATAAAATACAATGAATGAAAGTATTCAAATGCAATGAGTAAAATAGAATGAAAGAGAATAAGGATGAGAAGTTAAAAAAATGAAGAAGAAGAAAGTAAGAAAGGAGGAAGAAAGATTAAGAAAGGAGAGAAGAAAGAAGAAAGAAGAAGAATGGAAAACAGGAAGCGACGCGTAAGCGTCGCCCACGCGTACGCGTGGATTGTGAAAAGTGCAAGTGACGCGCACGCGTCAGCCACGCGTACGCGTGGGTATGAATTGTGCGATTCGCGCCTTACACGCATGGGCTCGGCACAACTCTCTGTTCGAGCCATGCGGGAGGCACAGTTCCAGCATCACATAAGCACTATTTTTGGGGACGGGCGACGCGTAAGCATCGGCCACACGTACGCGTGGACTGCGTCGTGCGCCTAGCACCTCTCCAGCACGAACCTGGCACAAATTTCTATCTAGGTCGTGCTGTGGCATTGTCCCAGCACGAATTTAGTATAATTGGAGAATTGACATCGACGCGTACGCGTCGGTCGCGTGACAGCCTTTTTTTTAATAAACTAACAAGCTACCAAAGTAAAGTCAGACTTCATTAAACAAGTAAAACCACAACTTAAACTGAATAAACCTAACTAAAATAAAAAATTTAACTTATTACCAATATAAATAAAAGATAAAATAGAAAGAATTTACCATGGTGGGGTGTCTCCCACCTATCACTTTTAGTTAAAGCCCTTAAGTTGGACATTTGGTGAGCTCCTTGTCATGGTGGCTTGTACTTGAACTCATCTTGAAACTTTCACCAACGCTTGGGCTTCCAATAAGCTCCAACATTTCCAAGTGAATTCACCAAGCCTTGAAGGAGTTCTTCACAAGCTTTGAGTTTCCAAAATTGATTCTCTTGTATGCCCTGATCCCAAATCTTGTTTCTATACCCGTCTTTAAGTGGGTCATCATTGTTCCAACCGGGTGTCAAGCAATACGAATTCTCAAGGAAGTACCAAACTCTTCTCTTAGATCCAACCAATTGATCACTAGTCCAACCCTTGCATCTATCTCTTGAAATCTCAACCATGATGAGCCTTGATTTACAACTCCAACCACTAAACATCCTTCTCTTACGCTTAATCCCATAAAGCCTCCTAAGTTGGGCATCAGTTTCGAGAATACCACACTCAAGTGAGACAATAAGACTAATAGAGATAAGTTTTACCTACTCAAATGAAGGAGTAGACAACAACCAAGGTAAAGAAGTCTCCAATGATCTTGAAAATAAACTAATAAACTAACAACAAAGAAAAGTCCTAGCAAGGATTGAGAATTAGAATTTCTATCCTCATTATCATCATCAATTGTGGTGGTAATTGCTTTTTACTTTCACTTAGTTAACCTCTAACAATGAAGGAAAGTCAAGTGAGAAAAGTCAACTTAAGTTCACAAGTTCTAATCAAAGAGTAGATTTAGTAAAGCTTAAGCCAACTAGCAACTTTCAATTACCAATCAACAAGAGACTTTGACAATTCAAGAGTCTCCAAATTACTCAATCTAAGTTAAGAATATAAAAAATCTATTTTAAAACCCAATCAAGCATTTTATCAAACACTTGGAAGGCATAAAATAAAAGGATAGAAAACTAACAAGGAAAATAAATCTAAACAACCAATTGCAAGCATCAATGACTAACAATTAAAGAGAGCAACAATAAATATAGAAAACACAAATTGCATTAGAATAAATCAAATGTAACAATAGCTCATAAACATGAAAATGGCAAAAAAAGGAAATAACAAGGGAGGAAGATGAACTAAAGTGCTTAAACATATAAAAGTAAGAGAAAACTAAAATAAAGTAAAATTGAACCTGAACCTAAAGAGAAATTGGAAGAAAAAACCCTAAAACCTAGAGAGAGGAGAGAGCCTCTCTCTAGAAAACTACATCTAAAACCTAAAAATTATGAATGAATGTGTGAATGAACGATTCCCCCACTCTGCAGCTTCTAATTTGTGTTTTCGGGTTTGGAACTGGGCCAAAAATAGCCCAAAAATCACCCCAACATTTTTTGATATCTGCAACAGATGACACCTTGTCACGCGTACGCGTTGCCCACGAGTACGCGTCGCTTGACAAAATCCTGGTCACGCATACACATCGCCCACGCATACGCGTCATACCACGCGTGCGTGTCACCTAATTGCGAGGCAACTATGAAAAATTACATATCATTTTGATGTTCCGGATGTTAGCTTTCCAACACAACTGGAACTGCCTCATTCGGATCTCTGTAGCTCAAGTTATGATCGACATAGTACGAAGAGGTCAGGATTGACAGCTTAGCAATTCCTTCAATTTCTTGTATTCCTTCTACTTTTGCATGCTTCCTTTCCATCCTCTAAGCCATTCCTGCCCTATAAACCCTGAAAACACTTAACAAACATATCCCAGCATCGAATGGTAATGAGAGAGGATAAAAATTTGCAAATTTAAGGACAAAGAAGTATGTTTTCAATCATAGCACAAAATTAGGAAGAAAAATATAAAACATGCGAATTATATGAATAAGTGTGAGAATAATGGATAAAATCCACTAAATTAAGTACAAGATAAACCGTAAAATAGCGGTTTATCACACTCCGAGTAACGTCGGATTGTGGGTAGACAACTGACGCATGAACTCATGGCCTGCACTAGGAACAAGCATGCATCATCTTGTTTGCACATATGAACTTCTTGTGAATTATTTATTACTATTTTCTAATTGTTTATACTATTTACTTGTTGTATGTGTATTTGTGCCCTATATTTCTATGTTTATTCTTCTTTTTGTTCGACGACAACTTAGAGACAAAGACCTTAGATTCTCTTTTTACCTTGCTGAGAACTCTAGGTTCTCACCCTTCTTCTCTTTCTTTTTTCCCCTCCTCAGATGGGATCGACAGAGAAGTCCGTTGAGTTTCGGATTTCGGTACATCGCCCATGTTTCGATCCCGGCATGTCGTACGTGTTCACTCTAGCTGAAGACCATTTCGGAGATTGACCTAGTTGACTTTTTACTCCTTTTGATTATTAGTAGTATTACTTTCCCCTCGCTTTTGTAGTATTTTTAGAGGGGTAGGACCTCTTAGTAGTTTGGTTCCAGTTTAGGAAATTCATGTGAGGGTTGGGATTGACTTCCTCTTTTGTATCTCTATATATATAACTTGGTGTAGTACTCGACTTTTGATAGATGATATGAATCTCTAAGTTTAACTCGTGTATAATTGTTATATGATATTTTTTGTTACCATGTATTTATCTGTGATATGGCTTTAAGTAATAACTTTGCGAGTAATTAAACGATTTTTTCTTAATAAATAAGTTCATTACGCTGAACCGATAAGTTCATTACGCTGAACCGATTGACATTGGTCATGATGTGTCAAAAGTTTGGGTGTTACACACTATATGAACTGTAGCACCCTGTTTCATTTTATTTTGGATCACTCATTGGCTTAGACCACCAACCAAATTCATTTGGGTTTCTTGCATCACCTCATCTGTATATCTGTCATCCTCAATGCATTTAATTGAGATAGAACTATCAACACTATTTCTAAATTTTAAATTTTGCATATCTAGAAGATTATCCCTTTCATTCTCCATAACTTTACCCTGAGACAACTATTAATATATCATCAACTGCACCCACCTTATAAATAATATTGTCCTTTTTTCTCCTCTTTACATGTTTTTTTTTTCTTCCACTTATTGGTATGGCTATTTTGTATTTCTGCTTTGTTATTCACATGTTTTCATAATCAAAATCATTCTTCCCTCTTCTAAACCTACTTCTCCCACTGTTGTCATCATCAATAAGAGAATCATCACATTTTTTTTTGACAAAAATTTGATATTTTTACTTCATTTATTTTTAATTGAAGTCTATCTTATATTATTGGTATCCATAAAATTTCCACCATAATATTTATCAAATTAAAATTTGAAACTTTAATTTTGAAATAATTTTTTGTTCCATTTTATAACACATTTTTTTAGAATATATGATAGATAAATTTAATTTTTTTATTAAAAATACTATAAATCTAAATTTTTAGAATTATTATTATTATTATTATTATTATTATTATTATTATTATTATTATTATTATTATTATTATTATTATTATTATTGCCAACCGGAGTCGTGGCATACATAGTTATCAAAACTAAACCGGTGATCGAACCGGTCAAGTTAATGGATTACTGGGTTACAAGTTCAACTGGTGGGTTACTGGTCGAACCGGTTAACCCGGTCACTAGTCAAGCTACTAGGTCACTGGATCGTTGCTCCTGTACAGTTGTTTTCATGTAAAGTTGATATTTAAGAATCGTTAGATGATTTGACAAGTTTGACTAAATTATCATTTAACGATTTTCAATTATCAACTTCATATGAAGACAAATGTATGTGAGTCTTTACCTATTATTATATACTATAAATATTTATTGAAAAAATAATATTAATAGATATCGTATAATCATGAAAAATAAATAAATTGTGATTAATAAATTTTTTATTTATCTTTTTAATTTGTATTAAATATAAAATTATAGTTAAATAAAATATAAATGATTTAAAAATGAGTGACTTTAAAATTAAAATAAATTGAATATAAATAAACTAAAATATCCTATATGTATTATAATTTGTACTTATATTGATAAGAAGCATTGCAATTTGGTGGTCCTACTAGCATCCTTACTACTTTAAGGTAAGGGGTTTGAACCCTAGCCATCACATTTTGGATTTTTCCAAAATCAAAGCATGATATTTGGCAGGCAGCGCAGAGGCCGATTCGTTCCGGTTCTCTACCTTAAGCAATTAGAAGTTTGGACCGAACCGGTGTTAGATTTGGTTCACCGATTTTTCGGTTGAACTCGCCGGTTCAGTCCAATTTTGATAACTATGATGGCATATGAATGGGAATTAATTTTCAACAGATATTTTTTTACTGATCATTTATGGGAAGAATTTAAGATTTTAAACGAAAAAAGAAACAAAACAAAAAAGGAGGGATCTCATCGCGGGAGAAACAAAATCTCTCAATTTTTTTAACATTTTAGAAAATAAAGTGTGATTTTTTACCATTAATTTTATAAATAAAATAAAAAATAAATATAAAAAAAATAAAAAATGAAATTAAAGAATTGATACCATCCAACTTTTTTTGTCCGCGGCAAAATTTTAATTGTGTTAAAGGCTTAAAACTGCTTTCTATGTGATAACTATAGTTATTAAAATCCTATTGACAATCCATCCAGTTAAATGGTTGGTTTCTTAGATTATTGATTCAGTTAGAATTATTGATTGAATTGTTTGATACAATAATAATTAAATAAATGTAAAAGGTAATAATAAATTAAAATTTGAATGATAAAATAAATAAATTATATAAACTAGTGTATTTAATCTATTTTTTGTAAATTAAATATAGATGGCAATAATAATAATATATAGTATAGATAATAGTAAAAAAGATAAAATATAAAGAATAATGTATTCAGAGACCAATGTATAATATTATTATAGCATATTACATACTTACATAAAAAGAGCTACATTGGCTTGGTGGCTCCAACGATGGCCGTAAGAACTTGGACCACAGTTCACACGTCTGACGTCTCAACCGTTTCATGACTTTCCTCGGTTTCGATTTGTAATGATCTAATTTTCAGTATGGTATGTTTATATAATGAGAAAAATGCTGACCAGCTTTTTACAATTATTTTGAAGGATAATAAATTTTTTGACAAAAAAAATATTAAATTTGATTCCTAAGTTTTATTTTTATGAGACTAATTAGTTCTTGTGCAAAAAACAAAAATTAATGTTATTTTTTTGATACAGGGTCCAAAAAAAAGATAAGGAGTCAGATTGGGTATTTTTTTTGTCAAGGGTCTTGTAGTTCTTTCGAAGTAATTATCAGCGGTCGGATGAGATATTTACTCTATTAAAATATTGAGTGTTATTAATTTAATATTACATTGATACTGTTATTAATAATATCAAATCTGTAATACGAAACTCGATTTTTATGAAAATTCTTCTTTAAAGAAATTAAAATCTCAAATAAAAAGAAACACAAGATTACACAAACTAAAAAGATAAACGGATACATGCACAAATAGGATAATATACTATAATATATACACAGCACCTAAAAGATGAAAACTTAGTTACTCCCTCACAGTTATGTACATATATACAACTCAAAATACTTCCAGAGTCTGACCCATATAGAAAACCCCTAATCTGACGTCCAAACTAGTCTAGTCTTCTAACCTGATCTCTTGAAAAACAAAAGTAACACTAAACTGGAGCGCTGCCCGAAGAAGATGCTGATGTCCCTACCTAATTGCTGTCAGAAGTCAAGTCCATGATCTCTGTATCCATCTCGGGATCTCATCGTCCTTAGAAGTCAGATCTACAATCTCTATCTCCTCAATATCCTCGTCGTTAGAAATAACAATCTCCTCTAGTGTACTCTAGAGACTATCATCATTGTGGTCGCATGTGAAAGTTGTACTATTAGGAGAAATCTATTCAACAGTTGAGGGCAGACTAGACGCAATGGCTGAAGTCCCGATGGGCTCTATGGTAAAAGGTCAAAGAAACATGTAGAAAGCGACTCTATCGACATATCCAATCCTAATGGAAGAGCCTCAGGGATGTAGTCGTCGACGATAGGGTCAGGTTCAAGCACTACCTGCAAGATCCAGAACATTTGGAAAATCTTATTATGAGTTAATTTCAATTTATTTATTCTGAAGGTAGTAGTAGGCTTAGAGAAGGGGGTTGAATCTATGCCTTTCTTTTATGTTACTGAAATGACCCTTTAAAACAAACTTTCAATTCTGATTCTGTTTGAACTTAGCAGCGGAAAGTTTATGAGACAATTTATTTTTGTCTCATGAATATCAGAAAACAGAATATAGCAGAGAAGAGAGAAGCCGACACCACCATATATCCTGGTTCAGTTGCCTTGTGCAATGCAACCTACATCCAGTCTCCTCCACAACAATGGAGGAATTTCACTATAGTTAAAAGTATTACATACACCAATTCCACAGGATTGACACAATCCTTTCTCACTCAAGTTCTAATGTAACTTGACATTGGCTATGCTAATACCTAACTCTTCACTCTTAGTGCTCACCCAACTAAGAAAGGGGTACCTCACTCGTACTAGATACAAGACACAAACTCACCTAAAGAAATCTGAAAATAACTCTAGACTTTTCTCTCAAGTGTATCACTCAGCCTCTTTCCACTCATGGCTTTTACTTGAGCTCTCTCAATTTTCCTTTTCACTCAAGAAATTACAGAAAGATAAACATTGAAAAGTAAAATACAATCTGTAAAACATGAAGGAGATTGACTTCATCAACAACCTCTTTGCTATGTGATGAAACCAGATTTGCAAGCCTCTGATTTAGCTCTTCAATATTGGCCGAATGCTTCTTTGAAAGAAAGCATTATCCAAGTAGAGAAAGTTCTTCAGGGAACTCTTCACAGAACACCACTTACCAAACTATGGTTTTCTCTCCTTAGTTTCTGAATGAACAAAAAATTCTTTTATCTCCTTGCATGTTGCTGAGTTGCTCTTCCTAGGTCAACTTCTTGAGCTCTATGCTTCACCAACCCAGCCGTTCACTTTTTCCCATTTTTACTCAAATTAGGGACTTTGCTTCTGACCTTCTCTTGTTGACCGAAAGCCATAAAATAGCAACCAGAAAAGTTTTCCAATGGTAAATCGGATCTGAGCCATTGAGAAACTACTTGGTCCCCAAGAATCACTTATGACCATAGATAGATAGCAGTGAAGATAAGAAATTAACTTTCCTTTGTATCCCATTTCGGACTGAGCAGAGGGTTGGGAAGAGGAGAAGAACATATGATGCATGCATAAGGAAATGTGTTACCTTTTAGCTTCTGATCTTTTCTTGATGTGGTTTGAAATGGTTGATTAGACCTTACCGTTTCTTACCTATCCTTCTCTTTCTTCCTTCTTCTGTGAATAGCTCAGGAACTAAGCACTTTCTCTTACTTCTATGATTTGACTGAGACAGAGAAAAAAGAACGTTGCTTTGGAAGCAAGATGGAGGGATTTGTTGAGATCAAATTGGGTCGGGATCTGGTCTTGCTTTGCTTGGCCCGCCTGATCTCTTGCTTTTGATTTTCTTTGGGCTTCTATTTATGTTATAGTCCACCAGCCTTGTTTCTAGTTTTTCAACCACTTGGGCTGCTTGCTTTTATATTGGGCTGTTGCAACAATTCATTTTTGCCTGCAACACTTAATCTCAAATAATCAGCAAAATATAATTATAAATAATCAATATTTAATTATTTATTTTGCATAATAAAATAATGTTTGTCATCACTAATTAATTTAGTTAATTTCTTAACTCAACAATCCCCCCTTGATGACAAACATTCTTAAAACAAATATCAAAAGGAAATGAATTTAAGTAAGGTTAAGAAACTTCCCTTTGAATGATTGTAATTGTTTTCATGTTGCTCCCCCTTTCCTTTTCAAGAGTAGCTCCCCTAGATTTATACTCTTTCCTTTTTATTCCTGTTTATATTAAACTTACAAAAAAAGAGCTGTACATAATGTAACTTGACTAAGGGATACTATATAACCAGCAACACAGATTCAGCCCAGTATTTATCATATCATGTCAGCAGCAAAAACAAAGTATTAAGGATAATCAAGGGCAAACTAATAACATATGAAAGCAAGTTCCAATTTTTATGTCAATACATTTCCTGTAGCAGCACAGTTGCAAAACAAAAAAAATATGCTCAACATTATCATCACCAGCAATAAAAAATTCACAATTAAATAACAAAAAAATTCAGTAGCAGCAAAAGTCAATTCAGCAGCTATTACTCCCCCTTTTGTTATCAAGGGTGGAACATAAGCAGGATCAATAAAAGCAGCATCTTATATCCTGCAAGAATGTATTAGAGCACAGTCCAAAATATGAAGTAAACTAAAATTAAGTGTAGTAGTAGTAAGAGTATTACAGTCTTCCAAGACAACAAAAACTAGTTCAAAAGTAGCGAAATAAACAGAATTCATGAGACAAAAAGAGTAGACGGCAGCAGCTTCATGAAACAATCCTAGGCATCTGAACCATTTTCCTCTGAACCAACTTCCTCTTCAACATCAGTGGCAGAATCTTCATCTTGGTTAAGATTATTAATGAACTTCATAAACACAACCACTCTATCTCTTGATTTTCGGAGGAAATTCTCATGTTTGCTGGCTAGCTTTCTTTGCTCCTTGCTCATGGCAATCATGTGATTAGATTGGGAGATAAACTCTTGAACAACATCCTTGACAACATTCAGCAGAGCAGATTTTTATCCAGTGGAGATGGAAGTACCCTCAGTGGAAGGAGGAGGGGATTCCTCAGGAATAAAGTCATCATCATCATCATCTAAGACCACTCTCTCTGAACGAGTAGGTTCCTTTTGCTGTTTCACTGAACCACCCCTTTTTAGATATGAATGTTTGTTTTCATAGAATCCTCATTGGTCAAGTCAACACCAAAATGTTCAAATATGCAGGTTAGAAACATGCCATAAGGGAGTGCTTTGTCTTTTTCTCTCCTAACAGAGTCATACATATATCTAACCATCAAATATGCAAATGAAATTTCTGTTTTGGTGAGAAGGGCATATAAAACAAGACTGTCAGTGTAGGAAACCCTTTGATATGAACCACTTTGAGGAAGTATGATGTGGTTGAAAATTTGGTGCAACTAAGCACATTCATATCCTAGGGCTTTGTGAGTGGGTGTAATGCCATCAATCAAGGAGACATATTCACAAATATTAGCCAAGGCATCACTGTAAGAAACACTAACGCCTTCATCCCACTTAACTAAAGCATAAGCACAAGGTCTAACATCAGTATACTTCAATGCATCACTGATTGTTTCATTATTCAAGACAATGTCTCGGCCTTTAACATAAGAGTGAACAGTCCCTTCATGATATGTCAGATTTGCATAAAAATCTTGAACCAACAGAGGATAAACAGGCTTTTTGATTTTAAAGAGATGATTCCAATCCAAAAATTCTAGATTTCAACAAAAGGAAAACCTTTCTTTTTCAAAGTTGGTAAGTCAATAAGAAAAGAGGGACACAAGGTACGATACTTAATAACTCCATTATAAAAGTCATTATTCATGGTAGACCTAAATCTATAAGGATTGTAGTTGGAGTGAGATGTCATGAAGTGGGATTTATGAGCAAAAGGATCAATGTCTGGTTCTCTAACAGATTTGAGAGCAAAATGACGTTTACCTCTTTGAGAATGCACAGGAACTGACCTAGATTTAGGCTGATTTGGCTCAGGAACTGGTTCCTCAGCCACCAGACGTTTGCCTTTGGATGAGCTTGGTTTTGAAGGACCAGGTTTTGAGGGAGGAGCCTTTGGAGGTGGCGTCAGCTTGGAAGAGGCAGGATATCTGAGTGTGATCTTGGTACGTAGGGCCGTCAAAATGGGCTAAACCCATCGGGCCAGCCCGTTTACCCGTTTAAATAGGCGGGCTTTGCCCCTAAAATTAAGCCCGTTTAAATTTCGGGCTAAACGGGCTGAGCCCGATTAACCCGAAAAAAATGACAGGTTAAACGGGCTAGCCCGTGGGCTAAACGGGTGGCCCGTTTAATTTTTTTTCATTTTTTTTAAAAAAGTAACACTTTTAGCTAATATTTTTTCCGATCCGACCCGAAAATCCGACCCATCAACTAAAAAAAAAAATTTTAAATGGGTTTTGACCTAAAAGTGGTATTTTTTGTCAAAATATTTTTCAAAAAATAAAATAAAATGATAAACGGGCTGGCCCGTTTAACCCATCGGGCTGACTATAAATGGTCCGGGCTAAAAAATTTTGGCCCGCGAATAAAGCGGGCTTAAATGGGCCAGCCCGTTTAACCCATGGGCTTAATGGGCTGGGCTTAAATGGGCCGGGCTAGCCCGTTTGACAGCCCTATTGGTACGTGCCATGTGGTCTGTGCGAGGAGGAGAGGTAGGAGGAGAAGGTGGGGGAGTGAAAGTTTGGTCCTGAGAGCGTGTTGAGGGTTTTGAATTTGTGGGAAGCTTATGAATCTTTTCACGCTGTGGCCTTTTTGCAATGACTTTCTTCCTCATTTGATTTGTTTCTAGTTTTTGAGGAAAGAGAAGCAGTAAAGATAGTGGAGGAAACCGAGGGGTTGAGGAGAAGTTAATGGAGGGAAGAGATGGAGTATTGGTAACCGTACCAAAAAAACTTTCACAAACCATGCAACTGCATCACCTTTTGATATGACTTGAAAAGACTTGACATCACAAAAGAGAAAGATTTGATTTTATTTTAAAATTAAAAAAGGAAATCAATTTAAAAATTAAAAAAAACTTTTAAACTTCAAGTCAAACTAAAATTAAACCAAAATAAGAACCCCTTTTGGACAAAAATCTGAAACACACAAACAAAAAAAAATACATAAAAAAATGTAACATTCATGTTAGGCCCAAAGGTGGTTTGAATTAAGGAAACATGTAGGACCACCCAAGTTCAGAATGATGAGAATGGCCCAATTAACTCTGCATGTGCGACAAGCCCAAAACACACTGATTTAAGGGGATGTTCTTCACTTGCCGAGAATTGTTTTATACCTGTTTATGAGACAAAAATTCTAACAAACATATCAGCAACTTTTAAACAAAGAATCATAGCTTAAAATCCCTAGACTAGTCCTAAGCATACAGAATATGTCCTCAGCAAGTGGTTTTGTAAAAATATCTACTAATTGCTCCTCTGATTCAACAAATTGAATGCTAATATCCCCCTTTTAGACATGTTCTCTTATTGAGTGAAATTTCACTTCAATGTGTTTAGTCTTAGAGTGCAAAACTGGATTTTTAGAAATATTAATGGCACTTATGTTATCACACAGCAAGGGAATATTTTCAGCATTTAATTTGTAATCAGCAAGTTGTGTTTTTAACCACATAAGCTGAGAATAGCAAGAAGAAACAGCTATATACTCAACCTCTGCAGTGGATAAAGCCATTGTTGGCTGCTTCTTACTTGACCAAACATTCAAGGACCTTCCAAGGAAGCAACATAAGCCTGAAGTACTTCTTCTATCAACTCTATCACTGGCAAAATCTGCATCATAATAACCAACTACAGAAAAATCATCAATCTTAGGATACCAAAGACCAAAATTGGATGTGCTATGAACATATCTAATGATTCTCTTAACTACAGAAAGATGTGACTCTTTTAGTTTGGATTGGAACCTAGAACACAATCCAACACTTTGCACAATATTGGGTCTAGAGGAAGTTAAGTACATAAGAGAGCCAATCATCCCTCTATACCTAGTCTCATCTACATCTTTCTCAGTTTCTCCCTTATCTAATTTTGAACTAGGATGCATGGAAGTTCCCATGGGTTTGGCATTTTCCATACCAAATTTCTTAACTAGTTCCTTGGCATACTTCTCTTGATGAATGAAAATACCATTTTCAGTTTGTTTAATTTGCAGCCCAAGGAGAAAATTCAGTTCACCCATCATACTCATGTCAAATTCACTTGTCATGAGTTTTCCAAATTCAGAACAAAGGAATTCATTGGCTGATCCAAAAATAATGTCATCAACATATATTTGGACTAAAATGAAAGAATCATTAGAATTCTTGATAAATAGAGTTTTGTCTGTGGTGCCTCTTTGAAAACCATTTTTCAAAAGAAAAGAGCTAAGTCTCTCATACCAAGCTCTAGGAGCTTGTCTTAAACCATAGAGAGCTTTCGATAGTTTGAAAACATGGTTGGAATGCTCTTTATTTTCAAAATTAGGTGGCTGCTCCACACACTTCTCTATCTATCACATCATTCAAAAAAGCACATTTCACATCCATTTGATATAATTTAAAACCATAAAACGTAGCATAAGCTAAGAGAAGTCTTATGGCTTCTGGTGCACGAAATTTACACTCACACTATGTAATTTCGCACAACTAACCACCAAGTGCACTGGGTCATCCAAGTAATACCTTACGTGAGTAAGCGTCGATCCCACGGAGATTACTGGCTTGAAGCGAGCTATGGTTATCTTATTATTCTTAGTCAGGATATCAATAGGGTTCTTTCGTTTCAATTGTAAAAAGTGAAAGAGCATGAAACGAATATTTGTTACGTAGTAATGGAGAGTGGGTTGGAGTTTTGGAAATGCTTTGTCCCTTGAATTTCTGCTTTTCCACTGCCTTCTTCTTCGCACATGTAGGTCTCCTTCCATGGCAAGCTGTATGTTGGTGGATCACCGTTGTCAATGGCTACCAGCCGTCCTCTCAGTGAAAAGGGTCCATGTACATGGCTAATCATCTGTTGGTTCTCACTAATATTGGAATAGGATCCACGGATCCTTTTGCATCTGTCACCACGCCCAGCATTCATGAGTTTGAAGCTTGTCACAGACATCCCCTTCCAAATCCTACTCGGAATACCACATACAAGGTTTAGACTTTTCGGATCTCAGGAATGCTGCCAATTGGTTCTAGCTTATACCACGAAGACTCTGGACTCACGGATTGAAAGCTCTGTTGTCAGGAGAGGTAGTCAAATTCGTGAGCCAGAAATCTAAGAGATAAACGTCCAATCTAAGGTAGAACGGAAGTGGTTGTCAGGCACGCGTTCATAGGTTGAGAATGGTGATGATTGTCACGGATCATCACATTCATCATGTTGAAGTGCGAACGAATATCTTAGAATAAAGACTAGCGAGAATGAATAGAAAACAGAAATACATGCATTAATTAATCGAGACACTGCAGAGCTCCTCACCCCCAACCATGGGGTTTAGAGACTCATGTCGTCAAAGGTATAAGTTCATATGTAAAATGTCATGAGGTATAAAATAAATCTCTAAAATTAGTTTATATACTCAACTAGTAACCTAGGTTTACAGAAAATGATCATTGAAGCTTTCATGTGCACAAGCCATTATTGGAGTTGAATGCCAGTTTGTAACCTGTTTCTGGCGTTTAACTCTGCTTTGCAACTTGTTTCTGGAATTTGACGCTAGAATAGGGCAGAAATCTGGCGTTAAACGCCAATTTGTGTCATCTAAACTTAAAGTATGGACTATTATATATTTCTGGAAAGCCCTGGATGTCTACTTTTCAACACAATTGAGAGCGTGCCATTTGGATTTCTGTAGCTCCAAAAATTCCACTTCGGGTGTAGGGACTAGTAGCTTTTGGCTTCTGAACAGTTTTGGCATCTCACTTCATCCCTTGAAGTTTAGAATGATTGGCATCAATAGGAACTCAGAATTCAGATAGTGTTATTGATTCTCCTAGTTTAGTATGTTGATTCTTGAACACAGCTACTTTATGAGTCTTGGCTGTGGCCCTAAGCACTTTGTCTTCCAGTATTACCACTTGATACATAAATGCCATAGACACATAAATGGGTGAACCTTTTCAGATTGTGACTCAGGTTTGCTAAAGTCCCCAATTATAGGTGTCCAGAGTTCATAAGCACACTTTTTTGGATAACGACTTTAACCACTCAGTCTCAAGCTTTTCTCTTGGACCTGCATGCCACAAGCACATGGTTAGGGACAGCCGGGTTCAGCCGCTCATGCCAGGATTTTATTCCGTTAGGCCCTCCTATCCATTGATGCTCAAAGCCTTGGATCCTTTTTACCCTTACCTTTTGTTTTTAAGGGCTATTGGCTTTTTCTTTTTCTTTTTCTCTTTTCTTCCTTTTTTTTTGACTGCTTTTTCTTGCTTCAAGAATCAATTTTATGATTTTTCAGATTATCAATAACATTTCTCTTTTTCATCATTCTTTCAAGAGCCAACAGTTTTAACATTCATAAACAACAAGATAAAAAATATGAACTGTTTAAGCATTCATTCAAAAGGCAAAAAGTATTGCCACCACATATTAAGAACTCGAAAAAATTGCCTCCTTATTCTAAAAATATCTGCTATTTTATTCATGTTTAATGATGATGAGAAAAATAAATTATAGCTTACTTGGAGATGATAAAAATAAAAATAAAAATACTAATTACTACCACTCATATGACTCCTAAGATAGATTTCTAATCGCAGAAGTTATCACAGAATTAAGATTAGGACTCAACAACCTTTATTTTGGGAGATGGATGCTCCTTCAATCTGTGGGTTGTCTGGACCTTCAAGAGAAAGCTTCTGGCACTTCAGCTCCTGTAATTCACGCCCTTGCTTCTCCTGTTTCTTAAGCAGTTTGCAGATCATAAAATTTTGATTCTTCTATTCTTCCCTGAGTTGATCCATAGTTTCTTGCAGCTTGGTAACAGATGCTTCTAGGCGGATCCAGTAGTCCATCTGAGGGATTTCTGGGAGGAACTCCTGCGCCCTCCTTTTGATAGAGTTTTCTTGTATTTGTTGTCCTTCTATTGACTTCTTGGTGATTGGATGTTCGACTGGGATGAACTCATCTACTCCCATCTTCACCCCAGCCTCTTTACATAGCAGAGAAATCAAATTTGGGTAAGCCAATTTAGCGTCCTTGGAGTTCTTATTTGCAATTGTGTAGAGCTCACAAGAAATCAGTTGATGAACTTCTACTTCATTTTCTTGCATAATGCAATGGATCATCACTGCCCTCTTGAGAGTGACTTCGGAGCAGTTGCTGGTAGGCAGTATGGAATACCCAATGAAATCCAGCTAGCCCCTAGCAATTGGTTTGAGATCCCCTCTCTTGAGTTGATTTGGAACACCTTTTGTGCTGGTTGTCCACTTGGTTCCAGGGATGCATGTGTCCTCTAGAATTTGGTCCAAGCGTTTATCATCACACACACAATTCTCCTATTAAAGGATTTTGGATCATCTTGTAGTTACGACAGCTTGAAGACCTCTCTTATCTTGTCAAGGTGGAAGTGAATCATCTTCCCCCTGACCATGGTTCGAAAGGTATAGAAAGAGGTTCCAGTCATTCTCTGCCTCTCTGTTTGCCATAGATTTGAGTAGAATTCCTAAACCATGTTTCTACCCACTTTTGTCTTAGGATTAGCTAGAATTTCCCAGCCTCTGTTTCGAATTTTACTTCCGAGATCACTGACCTTAGACCCATTATTTTATAGTAATGGTCCGAATGTTCCTTGGTTAAGAACCTCTCTTGATTCCAAAGTGGTCTTTGATGAGCGGATAATTTATACGCTTTTTGGCATTGTTTTTTGGTAGTTTTTAGTAGGTTCTAGCTACTTTTTAGTATGTTTTTATTAGTTTTCATGAAAAATTCATATTTCTGGACTTTACTATGAGTTTGTGTATTTTTCTATGATTTCAGGTATTTTCTGGCTAAAATTGAGGGATCTGAGCAAAAATCTGATTCAGGCTAAAAAAGGACTGTTGATGTTGTTAGATTCTGACCTCCCTGTACTCGAAATGGAATTTCTGGAGCTATAAGAGTTCAATTGGCGAGCTCCTAATTGCGTTGAAAAGTAGACATCTAGGGGTTTCCAGCAATATATAATAGTCCATACTTTTCTTGAAGATAAACGATGTAAACTGGTATTTAACGCCAGTTCCATGTTCCATTCTGGCGTTAAACGCCAGAAACAGGTTACACGTTGGAGTTAAACGCCCAAAACAGGTTACAACCTGACGTTTAACTCCAAAAATAGCCCAGGAACGTGAAAAGCTCAAGTCTCAGCCCCAATACACACCAAGTGGGCCCCGAATGTGGATTTCTGCACTATCTATCTTAGTTTACTCATTTTCTGTAAACCTAGGTTACTAGTTTAGTATTTAAACAACTTTTAGAGATTTATTTTGTACCTCATGACATTTTAGATCTGAACTTTGTACTCTTTATGGCATGAGTCTCTAAAATCCATTGGTGGGGGTGAGGAGCTCTGCAGAGTCTCGATGGATTAATGCAATTATTTCTGTTTTCTATTCAAACACACTTGTTTCTATCTAAGATATTCATTCTCACTTTAATACGATAATTGTGATGATCCATGACACTCATCACCATTCTTAACCTATGAACGCGTGCTTGATAACCACCTCCGTTCTACATTAGATTGAATGAGTATCTCTTGGATTCCTTAATCAAAGTCTTCGTGGCATAAGCTAGAATCCATTGGCAGCATTCTTGAGAATTTGGAAAGTCTAAACTTTGTTTGTGGTATTCCGAGTAGGATTCAGGAATTGAATGACTGTGACGAGCTTCAAACTCACAAGGGTTGGGCGTAGTGACAGACGCAAAAGGATCAATGGATCCTATTCCAGCATGAGTGAGAACCGACAGATGATTAGCCGTGCGGTGATAGCGCACCTGGACCATTTTCACTGAGAGGATGGATGGTAGCTATTGACAACAGTGATCCACCAACACACAGCTTGCCATAGGAGGAACCTTGCGTGTGTGAAGAAGAAGACAGAGGGAAAATATACATTCAAAAGACAAAGCATCTCCATAACTCCAGCATATTCTCCATTACTGCATAACAAGTATTATTTAATCCATGCTCTCTTGTTCATTTGCAAGTCAACTGATAATTATAATTGATATCATGGCTAAGAGTTACAAGATAACCATAGCTTGCTTCAAGCCAAAAATCTCTGTGGGATCGACCCTTACTCACGTAAAGTATTACTTGGACGACCCAGTGCACTTGCTGGTTAGTGGTACGAATTGTGAAAAGTGTGATTTACAATTTCGTGAACCAAGTTTTTGGTGCCGTTGCCGAGGATTGTTTGAGTTTGAACAACTGATGGTGAATCTTGTTGCTTAGATTAGGAAAATTTTGTCTTTTGGGTCAGAGTCTTTTATTTTCTTTTCAAAAATTTTTCAAAAATATTATTTTTTTTAATTTTTAGTTTTTCTGTGAGTTTAGTGTCATGTTTTAAGTGGTGTCAATTGCATGCTTTTCTTTGTCTTTCAATTTTCAAATTGCATGTTCTTTGTTCTTCCTTGATCTTCAAATTGTTCTTGTCAGTTTTTCTTGTTTGATCTTTGGTTTGTCTTGTTTTGTGTCTTTTCTTGTTTTTCTTGTGCATTTTCAAATTTTTAGTTTTCAAAAAATTTTATTTATTAAATACCTTATTAAAATACGTTAAATTTATAGCTCAGTTGGCTAGAGCGTAGGTTTGTGTTCTTGGCAATTGGGTATCTTCCTTTTAAAACTTTTTCAAAAATAATTTTTCTTTGATTAAATCTTGTGCCAAACTTTAAGTTGGTGTTCTCTTGTTAATTTTCTTTAATTTTCAAAAAATTTATTTTGGTTTTCTAAAAATTTTAAGTTTGGTGTTCTTTCTTTTGTTCTTGTTGTTCTTGTGAGTCTTCAAGGTGTTCTTGAGTCTTCTTTGTGTTTTGATCTTAAAATTTTTAAGTTTGGTGTGCCTTGGTGTTTTTCCTCCAAAATTTTTGAAAACAAGGAGCATTGGATTTAAAAATTTTATGTCTTGTGTCTTTTGTGTGATTTTCTCTTTCATAATAAAATTCAAAAATAAAAAATATCTTTTCTAACTATTTTTAAGCAAATATTTCGAAATTTTTTCATAAAAATTCAGATTTCAATTTCAAAATTTTATCTTATCATATCTTAGTTGTTAAGATTTTAAAATCATATGTTTTTCAAAAATATCCTAACCACTTTCTCTCTCCTCACTTTTTCGAAAATCTTCATAAAATATTTTCAAATTTTTTATTTTTATTTTTATTTTAGTTTTTATTTTATTTTATTTTATTATTTCAAAATTTTTTTATATAATAAAATAAATCCACGTCATCTCCCTTTCTTCATCATAGACCTAAGTGGAAATGAACAGTCCAGAAGGACTCTGGGGTCATATGCTAACCCCACTACTGCTTCATATGGGAGTAGTATCTGTATACCCTCCATCGGAGTCAGTAGTTTTGAGTTGAATCCTCAGCTCATTATCATTGTGCAGCAAAATTGCCAGTATTCTGGTATTCCACACGAAGAACCTACTGAGTTTCAGGCACAGTTCTTACAAATTGATGACACAGTACATGATAAGGAAGTAGATCAGGATGTCTACAGACTGTTACTGTTTCCATTTGCTGTGAAAGATCAAGCTAAGAGTTGGTTAAATAACGAACCCAAGGTCAGCATAAGGACATGGAAACAGCTATCAGAAAATTCTTGAATCAATATTTCCCTCTAAAAAGGATGACACAGCTGAGGCTGGCCATTCAACGCTTCAAACAAGGAGGTAATGTATCTCTTTATGATGCCTGGGAGAGATACAGAGAGATGCTAAGAAAATGCCCCTCCAAAATGTTTTCAGAGTAGGTGCAGTTAGACATCTTCTATTATGGGCTTACAGAGAAAGCTCAGATGTCTTTGGATCACTCAGCTAGTGGATCTATACACATGAGAAAGACAATTGAAGAAGCTCAAGAGCTCATTGATACAGTTGCCAGAAATCAGCATCTGTACCTAAGTAGTGAGTCTTCCATGAAAGAAGAGGCTAAAACAGTAACTGCTGAACTCAGTCCTACAAAACAAGTTACTGAATTCAATCAGCAATTAGATTTTCTAACAAAATAGCTAACCGAATTCAAGGAGATACTACAAGACACAAGAATGGCTAATATGAACATGAAAGTACAGCTGAAGCAAACAGAACAACAGTTATCAAAACAAATAACAGAAGAGTGCCAAGCAGTTCAATTAAGAAGTGGAAAGACATTAAATACCTCACTTCAAGGCAGCAGGAAGCCAAGAAATGAACAAACTGCTATCCAAAATCCCTATGAAGACAATAAGAGCCCAGAGAGGAATAATTCTGGCGCTCAAACACCAGAAAAGAGTGGAGAGCTGGCATTAAACGCCCAACCCATGCTCAGTTCTGGCATTCAAACGCCACAGACAGGCAAGGAGTTGGCGTTAAACGACCAAGGGAAGCTCAGTTCTGGCGTTCAAACGCCAGAAACAGGTAAGGAGTTGGCGTCCAATGCCAATCTAGCTTCCAACCCTGGCATTCAATCGCCAGTGGGGGATCAGACACATACAAGTGCTGATAGCAACCCCTCTAAGAAGGCTTTCCCAACCACCTCTGTAGGAAATAAACCTGCAGCAACTAAGGTTGAAGAATACAAAGCCAAGATGCCTTATCCTCAGAAACTCCACCAAGCGGAGCAGGATAAGCAATTTGCCCACTTTGCAGACTATCTCAGGACTCTTGAAATAAATATTCCATTTGCAGAGGCACTTAAGCAAATACCCTCTTATGCTAAGTTCATGAAAGAGATCTTAAGTCATAAGAAGGATCGGAGAGAAACTGAAAAAGTTTACCTCATTGAAGAATGCAGTGCAGTCATTCTGAAAAGCTTACCAGAGAATCTTAAAGATCCCGGAAGCTTCATGATACCATGCACATTAGAGGGTACTTGTACCAAGAAACCTCTATGTGATCTTGGAGCAAGTATCAACCTAATACCTACATCCACTATCAAAAAGCTTGGTTTGACTGAAGAAGTCAAACCAACCCGGATATGTCTCCACTTTGATGATGGCTCCATTAAATACCCATCAGGCGTGATTGAAGACATGATTGTCAAGGTTGGGCCATTTGCCTTTCCTACTGACTTTGTGGTGCTGGAAATGGAGGAGCACAAGAGTGCAACTCTCATTCTAGGAAGACCTTTCCTAGCAACTGGCCGAACCCTCATTGATGTCCAAAAAGGGGAATTAACCCTGAGAGTCAATGAGGACGAGTTTAAGTTGAATGTTGTCAAAGCTAGGCAGCATCCAGACACCCCAAACGACTGCATGAGCATTGATATTATTGACTCTCTGGTGGAAGAGGCCAATATGACTGAGAATCTCGAATAAGAGCTAGAGAATATCTTTAAAGATGTTCAGCCTGATCTGGAGGAACCAGAGAGAATATTAGAACCTCTGAAAATCCCTCAGGAAGGGGAGAAACCTCCTAAACCCGAGCTCAAACCATTACCACCATCCCTGAAATATGCATTTCTGGGAGAAGGTGACACTTTTCCTGTAATCATAAGCTCTACCTTAGAGCCACAAGAAAAGGAAGCACTAATTCAAGTGCTGAGGACACACAAGATAGCTCTTGGGTGGTCCATTAGTGATCATAAGGGCATTAGCTCAGCCAGATGCATGCACAAGATCCTATTGGAGGATGACGCTAAGCCAGTGGTTCAACCATAGAGGTGGCTGAATCCAGCCATGAAGGAGGTGGTGCAAAAGGAGGTCACTAAATTACTAGAGGCTAGGGTTATTTATCCTATTTCTGATAACCCCTGGGTGAGCCCTGTCCAAGTCATCCCTAAGAAGGGTGGCATGACAGTGTTTCATAATGAAAAAAATAAACTGGTTCCTACAAGAACAGTTACAGGGTGGCGTATGTGTATTGATTACAGAAGGCTCAATACAGCCACCAGAAAGGATCATTTTCCTTTACCATTCATAGACTAGATGCTAGAAAGACTAGCAGGTCATGATTACTACTGCTTTCTGGATGGATATTTAGGATATAATCAAATTGCAGTAGATCCCCAAGATCAAGAGAAAATAGCATTCACATGTCCATTTGGAGTATTTGCATACAGAAGGATGCCATTTGGGCTGTGCAATGCACCTGCAACCTTTCAAAGGTGCATGCTCTCTATTTTCTCTGATATGGTGGAAAAATTTTTGGAAGTCTTCATGGATGACTTTTCAGTATTTGAAGACTCATTCAGCTCCTGTCTTGACCATCTAGCACTTGTTCTAAAGAGGTGCCAAGAGACTAACCTGGTTTTAAACTGGGAGAAATGTCACTTTATGGTGACTGAAGGAATTGTCCTTGGGCACAAAATTTCGAACAAAGGAATAGAGGTGGATCAAGCTAAGGTAGAGGTAATTGAAAAATTACCACCACTTGCCAATGTTAAGGCAATCAGAAGCTTTCTGGGGCATGCAAAATTCTATAGGAGGTTTATAAAAGATTTTTCAAAAATTGCAAAACCTCTTAGTAATCTGCTAGCTGCTGACACGCCATTTATCTTTGATAATGAGTGTCTGCAGGCATTTGAAACTCTAAAAGCTAAGCTGGTCACAGCACCAGTCATCTCTGCACCAGACTGGACATTACCATTTGAACTAATGTGTGATACCAGTGACCATGCCATTGGTGGAGTGTTGGGACAAAGGCATAACAAGCTTCTGCACATCATTTATTATGCCAGTCATGTTTTAAATGATGCACAAAAGAACTACACAACCACAGAAAAAGAGTTACTTGTAGTGGTTTACGCCATTGACAAGTTCATATCTTATTTAGTAGGATCAAAAATGATTGTGTATACTGACCATGTTGCTCTTAAATATCTACTCACAAAGCAGGATTCAAAACCCAGACTCATAAGATGGGTGTTGCTTCTACAAGAGTTTGATATAGAAATAAGGGACAGAAAAGGGACAGAGAACTAAGTAGCAGATCACATGTCCCAAATAGAACCAGTAGAAGGGGCGTCTGATACGTAAAAATTTAGATTTCACGTAATTACCGGCAAGTATACCGGATCGTATCAAGTAGTAAGACTCACTAAGAGTGAGGTCGATCCCACGAGGATTGGTAGATTAAGCAACTTTAGTTAAATGGTAAGTTTAGTCAAGCGAACATGATTTTGATTTTATGAGCAATGTGACTTTTTAACATAATTACAGGAATTTAAATGGCAATTAAGAACAAGAATATAGAAATAAAATGGAAGTAAATAACTGAAACTTAAATTGCAAGAAACTTAAATAACATCAAAGATAAATGGCAAGGAATTAAAGGGTGCAGAAATTTAAAGAACATAAGAGTAAATGGCAAGAATTGAAAGAACAAAATGTAGATGACAAGAATAATAAATTGACAGAATGTAAAAGGGAATTGGGTTATGGGTAATCAAACAACTAGAAGTAAAAGAAATAAGAATTAATGGTGGAGAGGATCATTAGGGATCAGAGATGCTAGTTTTCATGAATTGATGTTAGTCAAATCCTTCTCAATCATGGGTATAGATCCATGGCAAGTGGGTAATTGAATCCCAATCTCTTGGTGATTCAATTTCTCTCAACATAACCAATTGCCACTCTCGTGATCTAATTGTTCATGAGAAGAGATGAGGCTCAATTCTAATCCAGCCACACAATTCCCTTAATCTCAACCAAGGAGAGTTACATCTCACATACTAACCAAGGTGTGTTGATCAAGGAAATCATGAAAGGATGAACTCTAAACTGAATTATGTGGCTCATTCTTCAAATTCACCACATAATTCATATAGATTAACCCCTCTCTCGATGGTGGTTGAATCTTTGAAGAGCAAGAGTTCCCTCTTTAGATCAACCACTAGAATTGAGAAAGAGAAGATGGGTTCACCAATTCATTCCAACAAACAGAGCTCCTCCCCCTAATGAAAGTGGGGTTTAGTGAATCATAGCTCCAATTGAAAACTAAATTGCATGAAACTAAAGTGCATGAAAATAAAGAGTGAGACTTCAAAACAGAAATTGAGAATTCAAGAATTCATAGATGAAAACTACAAATTAAACTACACTACTACTAAGGAAGAAGAGAAGGGGAAGTGAAGAAGAGTGTATGAAGGGGAGGGGTCCGAAGACCCACTCTCAATGGAGTGTGCCAATTCACAGAATTCCAAATTGGTCTCCTCCGTATCCCCCCCAATCCAACCTCCTAATGCTATGAGGCTATGGCCTTTATATAGGCTTTTCTAAATTACAAATTGAAATGAAATTAAAAGCAAATTACAAACAAAATGAAAATTAACTATTCTAAATGATTCTTGTGGCCTTGATTGGTTGAGATTTATGGGCTTTGCTTGCTTGATTTGGATTAGCTTCATGAAGGAATTCTTGTCAAACAGAGGAAGAAGAGCTCATTCACATTGCTTCTGGCCCAATGGCCTGGCGTTATTGGTAAACACGCCAGTTCAAAGGACGTTGGCAACGTGCCAATACACTTCCTGGGCTGGTAGCTTGGTGCTTGGGCGTTACTAGCCCAAGTTGTTGCTAACAACTTGCTTTTCTTCTTCTTGACTTTACTTTCATGCTTAATGTTGCCCAGAATTTGAGTGTCAATCCTTTGCCTAAATATGAACTATGATATATCATTGGAAAGCTCTTGATGTCTACTTTCCAATGCCACTAAAATCACCTCATTTGGACTTTCCTAGCTCAAGTTATGCTCCATTGAAGAGGACAAGGTCAGGCTGCCCTGGTTGGGCGTTTTTGTGGATAACGCCACCAATAACGTGCTCAACAACGCCCCTAGCCCAAATTTCTTGGCCTGGGCGTTGTTGCTGGAGTTGCCAAGGAACACGCCAGTTCATTTTGGCCCTGGCAACGTGTTCGACTCCCCCTCCTTGGCCTACTCATGCTTCCTTGAATTTCAACCTCATTTCCTTGTTTTTGGGGCCTAAAGATGACTCTGATTCGAGCTTCCATTTCATGCTCCACTATAGACTATTATATATGGTTGGAAAGCTCTAAATGTCAGCTTTCCAATGCAATTGGAAGCACTCAATTTGGACCTCTATAACTCAAGATATCTTCCATTGAAGGAGGTAAGGTCAGGCTGCCTTGTTGGAGTTGTTGTGGATAACGCCCCTATATTCCAAGTTAGCAACGTGCTACCTCCATTCTTCACCATCCAAAGCTTCCTGGCGTTGTTACCAAACACGCCAATTCTTTCTTGAGTTGGCAACGTGGTTGGCACCAAGACTTGGCGTTGGCAACTTGATTGGCACCAAGACTTGGCGTTGGCAACTTGGTTGGTGCCTTGATTGGCGTTGGCAACTTGGTTGGTGCCTTGATTGGCGTTGGCAACTTGGTTGGTGCTCCTCTCTGGCGTTAGCAACGTGAATGGCACTCCTTTCTTCATTTTGGGCGTTGGCAACTTGGTTGGGCGTTGCCAACTTGGTGAGCAAGCCAGAAACAATACTTTCCATGTTTGAGGCTCTAAATGAAGCCAACATTTGAACCTTCAAATGAACTCCAATTTCATATTGTGATATATGGTTGAAAAGCTCTTGATGTCTACTTTCCAATGCCACTGATTTCACCTCAATTGGAGTTTTCTAGCTCAAGATATACGTTCTTGAAGAGAGCATCCTCAAGCTGCCTGGGCATTGTTGCCCAAGTTGTTGGCAAACACGCCAGCAACAACGCCAGGCTCTTCTTCAACTTGGCTTGGGCGTTGCCAACTTGGTGTTGGCGTTGGCAACGTGCTACTCTTCCCCTGGTGGCTTCCCCTGATGGCTCCTGGCGTTGCCAACTTGCTGCTCAAGTTGGCAACTTGCAATGCTTCATTTCCTTGCTCTTGGGGCTTGAGTTTCCCTCTGATTTGAGCTTCCATTCCTCGCCACATTATGGACTATTATATATCGTTGGAAAGCTCTTGATGTCAGCTTCTCAACGCAATTGGAATCATGCCAATTGGATCCTTGTGGTTCAAGATATTCATCCTTGAAGAGGGGGAGGTCAAGCTGCCAACTCTGCTGGACACACACTAGCAAGTTGCCAACTTGATTTCCAAGTTGCCAACTTGCTTGTTCTTCCTTTCTCCAATATTTTCTTGCTCCATTGTCTTCTTGCTTCATCACCTAACATAAACCAAAGAACTTTCCTCAAAGTTTTGCCATCTTATGCAATAATTTTCAAGGGAATCATTCACATCAACTTGTATATAAACTCCTTGATTTATTTGCATGAATTATGCCAAATTTCACTTAATTCTTGGTTCATGGATGCATGGAGGAAAACTCACAAAATTGCTCATTTATTTCAAAGAAAGTGAATGAACCTAAGCTAAAACTAACTAAACTAACTAGTTAAAATGGCAAATATGCGAATGCATCAGCGTCCCTCCCTCTTACTGAGGTTTCTGAAACCTTTCCGGATGAGCAACTCTTTGCCATCCAGAAAGTACCATGGTTTGCAGACATTGCAAACTATAAGGCTGTGAGATTCATACCCAAAGAGTATAGTAGGCAGCAATCAAAGAAATTGATCTCGGATGCAAAGTACTATCTGTAGGATGAACCATATCTCTTCAAGAGATGTGCAGACGGAATAATCCGTAGATGTATGCCTAAAGAAGAAGCACAGAAGATCTTCTGGCATTGCCATGGATCACAGTATGGAGGACATTTTGGAAGTGAGAGAACAGCCACAAGAGTCCTCCAATGTGGCTTCTACTGGCCTACTCTCTATAAAGACTCCCGAGAGTTTGTACGTAATTGTGACAGTTGCCAAAGATCTGGCAATCTGCCTCATGGTTATGCCATGCCTCAACAAGAGATATTGGAGATTGAGTTGTTTGTATTGACTTCATGGGGCCTTTCCCACCATCATACTCAAACACTTATATTCTGGTGGCAGTGGATTATGTATCCAAATGGGTAGAAGCTATTGCAACACCCACTAATGATACTAAGACAGTGCTGAAATTCCTTCAGAAACATATCTTCAGCAGATTTGGTGTCCCTAGAGTACTAATCAGTGATGGGGGCGCTCATTTCTGCAATAAACAACTTTACTCTGCTATGGTTCGATATGAAGTCAGCCACAGGGTGGCAACTCCATATCATCCACAGACAAATGGGTAAGCTGAAGTCTCTAATAGAGAACTTAAAAGAATCCTGGAACGGACTGTGATTAACCGTAGAAGGGATTGGTCAAGAAGCTTGGATGATGCTCTATGGGCATACAGAACAACATTCAAGACTCCTATAGGGACCTCTCCATACCAGCTTGTTTATGGAAAAGCCTGTCACTTGCCAGTGGAACTGGAACACAAGACCTACTGGGCAACCAGATTCCTAAACCTTGATGCCAAGTTAGCTGGAGAAAAACGATTGCTCCAATTAAATGAGCTAGAGGAATTCAGACTCAATGCTTTCGAAAATGCAAAAATTTACAAAGAAAAAGCAAAAAGATGGCATGATAAGAAGCTGTCATCCAGAGTCTTTGAGCCAACGTAGAAAGTTCTGCTGTTTAACTCTAGGCTCAGATTTTTCCCCGAAAAGTTGAAATCCCGGTGGAGAGGACCATATGTGATTACAGGTGTGTCACCATATGGATATGTAGAGCTTTATGATAGTGACTCTGACAAAAATTTCATTGTTAATGGGCAAAGAGTCAAGCATTATCTTGAAGGCAATGTTGAGCAAGAATGCTCAAGACTGAAACTGGATTAAATCTCAGTAATAGTCCAGCTAAAGACGATAAAGAAGTACTTATTGGGAGGCAACCCAATTTTATCTATCTATGTTAAAATTCCATTGTTATTTTGTATTTTCTTTAGGTTGATGATCATGTGAAGTCACAAAAACAACTGCAAAAATTAAAACAAAATAAAAAATAACATTAAAAATAGCACACCCTGGAGGAAGAGCTGTCTGGCGTTTAAACACAAGAAACAAGCACCAAGCTGGCGTTTAACGCCAGAAACAAGCATTAGGCTGGCGTTAAACACCAGAAACAGGCTATATTTGGGTGTTTAACGCCAGAAACAAGCTGCAGTCTGGCGTTAAACGCCAGGATTGCATACAGAGGGCATTTTACACGCCTAAAAGGTGCAGGGATGAGAAATCCTTGATACCTCAAGATCTGTGGACCCCACAGGATCACCTCAAGATCTGTGGACCCCACAGGATCCCCACCTACCCCACTTCTCTCTTCTTCATTCTCACACAACACTACCCTCTCTTCTCCCCCTTGGCCAAAACCCACACCTCTCTCCCTCTTCTCCATATCTTCTTCTTCTATTCTTTCTTCTGTTGCTCGAGGGCGAGCAACATTCTAAGTTTGGTGTGGTAAAAGCATAGCTTTTTATTTTTTCATAACCATTTATGGCACCTAAGGCCGCAGAAACCTATAGAAAGAGGAAAGGGAAGACAAAAGCTTCCACCTCCGAGTCATGGGAGATGGAGAGATTCATCTCAAGGGTCCATAGCTCAGTAGTAGAGCATTTGACTGCACATCAAGAGAGCCTACTCATGGACCTCAACAAGAGCATGAGGAATTCTCTCATCAAGAAATTCCTGAGATACCTCAGGGGATACATTTTTCTCCACACAATTATTGGAAGCAACTAAAGATAGGAGCACCAAAATCACTAGGGATCAAGCAACAGAGGCAAGGAAGAGACATAGAGGAGCTCAAGATCACCTTTGGTTCTTCAAGAGGAAGATGCTACCCTCACTAAGGTGGACTCATTCCTTAATCTCCTTGCTCTTATTTTTCTATTTTTCGGTTTTTTGAGCTTCATGTTTGTCTATGTTTGTGTCTTTATTACATGATCATTAGTGTCTAATGTCTATGTCTTAAGGCTATGAATAATTTCATAAATCCTTCACCTTTTTTAAATGAAAAATGTTTTTAATACAAAAGAACAAGAAGCACATGAGTTTCGAATTCATCCTTGAAATTAGTTTAATTATATTGATGTGGTGACAATACTTTTTGTTTTCTGAATGAATGCTTAAACAATGCATATTTTTGATCTTGTTGTTTATGAATGTTAAAATTGTTGGCTCTTGAAAGAATGACGAACAAGAGAAATATTATTGATAATCTGAAAATCATAAAATTGATTCTTGAAGCAAGAAAAAGCAGTGAATAACAAAAGCTTGCGAAAAAAATGGCAAAAAAAATAAAAAAATATAAAAGAAAAAGAAAAAGCAAGCAGAAAAAGCCAATAGCCCTTAAAACCAAAAGGCAAGGGTAGAAAAGATCTAAGGCTTTGAGCATCAATGGATAGGAGGGCCCAAGGAAATAAATCCAGGCCTAAGCGGCTAAATCAAGCTGTCCCTAACCATGTGCTTGTGGCATACAGGTCCAAGTGAAAAGCTTGGAGACTGAGTGGTTAAAGTCATGATCCAAAGCAAAAAGAGTGTGCTTAAGAACCCTGGACACCTCTAATTGGGGACTTTAGCAAAGCTAAGTCACAATCTAAAAAGGTTCACCCAGTTTTGTGTCTGTGGCATTTATGTATCCGGTGGTAATACTGGAAAACAAAGTGCTTAGGGCCACGGCCAAGACTCATAAAGTAGCTATGTTCAAGAATCAACATACTAAACTAGGAGAATCAATAACACTATCTGAATTCTGAGTTCCTATAGATGCCAATCATTCTAAACTTCAAAGGATAAAGTGAGATGCCAAAACTGTTCAGAAGCAAAAAGCTACTAGTCCCACTCATCTAATTAGAACTAAGCTTCATTGATGTTTTGGAATTTATAGTATATTCTCTTCTTTTTATCCTATTTGATTTTCAGTTGCTTAGGGACAAGCAACAATTTAAGTTTGGCGTTGTGATGAGCGGATAATTTATACGCTTTTTGGCATTATTTTTAGGTAGTTTTTAGTAGGTTCTAGCTACTTTTTAGTATGTTTTTATTAGTTTTCATGCAAAAATTATATTTCTGGACTTTACTATGAGTTTGTGTATTTTTCTGTGATTTCAGATATTTTCTGGCTGAAATTGAGGAATATGAGCAAAAATCTGATTCAGGCTGAAAAAGGACTGCTAATGCTGTTGGATTCTGACCTCCCTGCACTCGAAATGGAATTTCTGGAGCTGCAGAAGTCCAATTGGTTAGCTTTTAATTGCGTTGGAAATTAGACATCCAGGGCTTTCCAGAAATATATAATAGTTCATACTTTGCTCGAAGATAGATGACGTAAACTGGCATTTAATGCCAGTTTCATATTCCATTCTGGCGTTAAACGCCAGAAACAGGTTACAAGTTGGAGTTAAACGCCCAAAACAGGTTACAACCTGACGTTTAACTCCACAAACAGCCCAGGCACGTGAAAAGCTCAAGTCTCAGCCCCAGCACACACCAAGTGGGCCCCGGAAGTGGATTTCTGCACTATCTTAGTTTACTCATTTTCTGTAAACCTAGGTTACTAGTTTAGTATTTAAACAACTTTTAGAGATTTATTTTATACCTCATGACATTGTAGATCTGAACTTTGTACTCTTTGACGGCATGAGTCTCTAAAATCCATTGTTGGGGGTGAGGAGCTCTGCAGCGTCTCGATGGATTAATGCAATTATTTCTGTTTTCTATTCAAACACGCTTGTTTCTATCTAAGATATTCATTCGCACTTCAATATGATAATTGTGATGATCCGTGACACTCATCACCATTCTTAACCTATGAATGCGTGCTTGACAACCACCTCCGTTCTACATTAGATTGAATGAGTATCTCTTGGATTCCTTAATAAGAGTCTTCGTGGTATAAGCTAGAATCCATTGTCAGCATTCTTGAGTATCCGGAAAGTCTAAACCTTGTCTGTGGTATTCCGAGTAGGATTCAAGGATTGAATGACTGTGACGAGCTTCAAACTCACAAGGGTTGGGCGTAGTGACAGACGCAAAAGGATCAATGGATCCTATTCCAGCATGAGTGAGAACCGACAGATGATTAGCCATGCGATGATAGCGCACCTGGACCATTTTCACTGAGAGGATGGATGGTAGCCATTGACAACGGTGATCCACCAACACAGAGCTTGCCATAGGAGGAACCTTGAGTGCGTGAAGAAGAAGACAGAGGGAAAGCAGACATTCAGAAGACAAAGCATCTCCATAACTCCAACATATTCTCCATTACTGCTTAAAAAATATTATTTAATCCATGCTCTATTGTTCATTTGCAAGTCAACTGATAATTATAATTGATATCCTGACTAAAAGTTACAAGATAACCATAGCTTGCTTCAAGCCAACAATCTCTGTAGGATTGACCTTTACTCACGTAAGGTATTACTTGAACGACTTAGTGCACTTGCTGGTTAGTGGTACGAATTGTGAAGAGTGTGATTTACAATTTCGTGCACCAGTCTTGGATTATTCTCTTTCTTGCCTCTTGAAGTGGTTTGTTTTCCCTTAGGAACCATGATCTTAGTGAGTCTTAGCTCAGTGATCACGCAAAATACACCAAACTTAGAGGTTTGCTTGTCCTCAAGCAAAAGAAAGGAAAGGAGAGGAGAAGGAGGAGAGCCAAATTCGAATTGTAGAGGAGATGGGGTGGCCGAATCTCAATTTAAAAGGGAGAGGGTGGGTTCGAAAATTTTTGAAAAAGATATGATAGAAGATATGGTTTGTAAAAAGATAGGTATGATATGAAAAAGATGCAATTTGAAAATAAGATAAGAGATAGTTTTGAAAAAGATAAATCTAAATTTGAAAAGATATTAAAAAGATATATGAATTTTGAAAAAGATTTGAAGAGAAATTAAAAAGATATATGCATTTTGAAAAAGATTTGAAAATAAGAAAAGATTTTTTTTAGGACTAAGAGTTATAAAATTTTTTTTTGAAAATTTGAAATTGAAAAGATGAGGATTTGAAATATGTTTATGCAAGAAATTATGGATGAGAACATAAAAATGAAAAAATTTAGGTTGGAAAACAAAATTACCTCCCCTCCACTTTCCTGGTGTTAAACGCCCAAACACTGCTTGTTTTGGGCGTTTAACGCCCATTTGCTGCTTGTTTGGGCATTTAACGCCCAGCCAGGTACCCGGGCTGGCGTTAAACGCCAGAAAGTCTTTATCACTGGGCATTTTTCTAAACGCTCAGGATACTGTAGTTCTGGTGTTAAACGCCCAGAATGGCACCCATTCTGGCGTTTAACACCCAGAATGGCACCCATTCTGGCGTTTAACACCCAGAAGTTGCTTGTTTTGGGTGTTTAACGCTCAGCCAGGGCCAGAAAGTGCCTCTTACTCGCGTTTTCATGCCAGTGAGCTTTTTCTCTGCTCTGAATCCTTCTGTACTGTGAACTCCTGTAAATGAGAATAAGTTCTGATATAACTTATTAAACTCCTATAATTATTATTTAAATAACAAATAAACTACAATAATGGCTGGGTTTCCTCCCAGCAAGCACTTCTTTATTGTCTTTAGCTGGACCTGACTGAGCTTTAATCTAGTCTCAGTTTTGAGCATTCTTGCTCAAAATTGCTTTCAAGATAATGTTTGACTCTCTGTCCATTAACAATGAACTTTTTGTCAGAATCAATATCCTCAAGCTCCACATATCCATATGGTGATATTCCTGTAATCACATATGGTCCTCTCCACTCGGATTTTAGTTTCCCAGGAAATAGCCTGAGCCTAGAGTTAAACAGCAGAACCTTTTTTCCTGGCTCAAAGACTCTGGATGACAGGTTCTTATCATGCCACCTCTTTGCTTTTTCCTTGTAGATTTTGGCATTTTCAAAAGCATTGAGTCTGAATTCCTCTAGCTCATTCAGCTGGAGCATTCTTTTCTCTCCAGCTAATTTGGCATCAAGGTTTAGGAATCTAGTTGCCTAGTAGGCTTTATGCTCCATTTCTACGGGTAGGTGACAGGCCTTCCCATACACAAGCTGGTATGCAGAGGTTCCTATAGGAGTCTTGAATGCTGTTCTGTATGCCCATAAAGCATCGTCCAAGCTCTTTGCCTAATCCTTTCTACAGACAATTACAGTCCGTTCCAGGATTCTTTTTAGTTCTCTATTAGAGACTTCAGCTTGCCCATTAGTCTATGGATGATATGGAGTTGCCACCTTGTGGCTAATTCCATATCAGACCATGGCAGTATAAAGCTGTTTATTGCAGAAATGAGTGCCTCCATCATTGATCAATGCTCTAGGGACACCAAATCTGCTAAAGATATGTTTCTAGAGGAACTTCAGTACTATCTTAGTATCGTTAGTGGGTGTTGCAATTGCCTCCACCCATTTAGATACATAGTCTACTGCCACCAGAATGTAAATGTTTGAGTATGATGGTGGGAAATGACCCATGAAGTCAATACCCCATATATCAAATAACTCAATATCTAGGATCCCTTGTTGAGGCATGGCGTAGCCATGAGGCAGATTACTATCTTGCTGGAAACTGTCACAGTTACGTACAAACTCTCGGGAGTCTCTATAGATTGTAGGCTAGTAGAAGCCACATTGGAGAACTTTGGTGGCTGTTCGCTCACCTCCGAAATGTCCTCCATATTGTGATCCATGGCAATGCCATAGGATCTTCTGCGCCTCTTCTCTAGGCACGCACCTACGGATTAGTCCGTCTGCACATCTCTTAAAGAGATATGGTTCATCCCACAAGTAGTACTTTACATCAGAAAGCAACTTTTTCTTTTGCTGCCTGCTGAACTCCTTGGGAATGAATCTTGTAGCTTTATAGTTTGCGATGTCTGCAAACTATGGCACATCCTGAATGGCAAATAGTTGCTCATCTGAAAAGGTTTCAGAGATCTCAGTGAGGGGTAAAGACATCCCTTCTACTAGTTCTATCTGGGACAGGTGATCTGCTACTTGATTCTCTGTCCCTTTTCTGTCTCTTATTTCTATATCAAACTCTTGCAGAAGCAACACCCATCTTTTGAGCCTGGATTTTGAATCCTGCTTTGTAAGTAGATATTTAAGAGTAGGATGGTCAGTGTACACAATCACTTTTGATCCTACCAAATAGGATCTGAACTTGTCAATGGCATAAACCACTACAAGAAATTCCTTTTCTGTGGTTGTGTAATTTTTCTGTACGTCATTTAGAACACGAACGTAGTAAATGACGTGCAGAAGCTTGTCATGCCTCTGTCCCAATACTGCACCAATAGCATGGTCACTGGCATCACACATTAGTTCAAATGGTAATGTCCAATCCGGTGCAGAAATGACAGGCTCTGTGACCAGGTTAGTCTTCAGAGTCTCAAAGGCCTGAAAACACTCTGTGTCAAAGACAAATAGTGTATCAGCAGCTAGCAGGTTACTCAGAGGTTTTGCGATTTTTGAAAAATCCTTTATAAACCTCCTGTAGAATCCTGCATGTCCCAGAAAACTTCTGATTTCCTTAACATTGGTGGGGGGGTGGTAATTTTTCGATTACCTCCACCTTAGCTTGATCCACCTCTATGCCTTTGTTCAAAATTTTGTGCCCAAGGACAATTCCTTCAGTCACCATAAAGTGACATTTCTCCTAGTTTAAAACCAGGTTGGTCTCTTGGCACCTTTTCAGAACAAGTGCTAGATGATCAAGACAGGAGCTAAATGAGTCTCCAAATACTGAGAAGTCGTCCATGAAGACTTCCAGAAAATTTTTCACCATATCAGAGAAAATAGAGAGCATGCATCTCTGAAAGGTTGCTGGTGAATTACATAGACCAAATGGCATCCTTCTGTAGGCAAATACTCCAGATAGACATGTGAATACTATTTTCTCTTGATCCTAGGGATCTACTGCAATCTGGTTGTAGCCTGAGTAGCCATCTAGAAAGCAGTAATAGTCATGACCTGCTAGCTTTTCTAGCATTTGGTCTATCAAGGGTAAAGGAAAATGATCCTTTCTGGTGGCTGTATTGAGTCTTCTGTAGTCAATACACATGCGCTACCCTGTAACTGTTCTTGTAGGAACCAGTTCAATTTTTTCATTATGAACCACTGTCATGCCTCCCTTTTTGGGTACAACTTGGACAGGGCTCACCCAGGGGCTATCAGAAATGGGATAAATAATCCCAGCCTCTAGTAATTTAGTGACCTCTTTCTGCACCACCTCCTTCATGGCTGGATTCAGCCGCCTTTGTGGTTGAACCACTAGTTTGGCATTATCCTCCAGTAGGATCTTGTGCATGCATCTGGCTGGACTAATGCCCTTGAGATCATTAATGGACCACCCAAGAGCTGTCTTGTGTGTCCTTAGCACCTGGATTAGTGCTTTCTCTTCCTGTGGCTCTAAGGTAGAGCTTATGATTACAGGAAAAGTTTCACCTTCTCCCAGAAAAGCATATTTTAGGGATGGTGGTAGTAGTTTGAGCTCGGGTTTAGGAGGTTTCTCCTCTTCCTGAGGAATTTTCAGAGGTTCTTTTATTTCCTTTGGTTCCTCCAGAGCAGGCTGAACATCTCTAAAGATATCATCTAGCTCTGATTCGAGACTCTCAGCCATATTGATCTCCTGTACCAGGGAATCAATAATATCAACACGCATGCAGTCTTTTGACGTGTCTGGGTGCTTCATTGCTTCAATAGCATTCAGCCTAAACTCATCCTCATTGACTCTCAGCATTACGTCCCCTTTTTGGACGTCAATGAGGGTTCGTCCAGTTGCTAGGAAAGGTCTTCCAAGAATGAGAGTTGCACTCTTGTGCTCCTCCATTTCCAGCACTACAAAGTCAGTGGAAAAGGCAAATGGCCCAACTGTGACAATCATATCTTCAATCACGCCTGATGGGTATTTAATGGAGCCATCAGCAAGTTGAAGACATATCCTGGTTGGTTTGACCTCTTCAGTCAAGCCAAGCTTTCTGATAGTGGATGCAGGGATTAGGTTGAAACTTGCCCCAAGATCACATAAAGCTGTCTTGGTACAGGTACCCTCTAATGTGCATGGTATTATAAAGCTGCCAGGATCCTTAAGCTTCTCTGGTAAGCTCTTTAAAATGATTGCACTGCATTCTTCAGTGAGGAGAACTTTTTCAGTTTCTCTCCAATCCTTCTTATGACTTAAGATCTCTTTCATGAACTTAGCATAAGAGGGTATTTGCTCAAGTGCCTCTGCAAACGGAATCTTAATTTCAAGAGTCCTGAGATAGTCTGCAAAGCGGGCAAATTGTTTATCCTGTTCCGCTTGGCAAAATTTCTGAGGATATGGTATTTTGGCTTTGTATTCTTCAACCTTAGTTGCTGCAGGTTTATTTCCTACAGAGGTAGGTTGAGAAGTCTTCTTGAGGGGGTTATTATCAGCACTTTCAAGTGTCTGACCCCTCATAGGCATTTGAACGCCAGGATTGGGGGCTGGATTGGCATTTAACGCCAGATTCTCTCCCTTTTCTGGCGTTTAAATGCTAGAACTGAACATGGGTTGGGCGTTTAACGCCACTTTTTCTCCCTTTTCTAGCATTTGAACGCCATAATCATTCCTCTCTAGGCTCTTACTATCCTCAGAGGGATTTTGGTTAGCAGTCTGCTCATCCTCTATTAATTATTCTTTTCTTGGCTTTCTGGTGCCTTGAGTTGAAGTATTCAATATTTTTCCACTCCTTAATTGAACTGCTTGGCACTCTTCTGTTATCTGTTTTGATAACTGCTGTCTTGTTTAGTTAAGTTGTGCTTCCATGTTCCTGTTAGCATTCTTAGTGTCTTGTAATATCTTTTTAAATTCTGCCAACTGTTCTGTCAGATAACATAAATGTTGATTGATTTTAGCAACTTGTTCTAGAGGACTAAGTTCAGTGGACACTGCCTTAGCCTCTTCTTTTATGGAGGACTCACTACTTAAGTACAGATGCTGATTTAATTTCTAGCAACTGTATCAATGAGCTCTTGAGCCTCTTCAATTATTTTTCTCATGTGTATAGATCCACCAGCTGAGTGGTCTAGAGATATCTGAGCTTTTGCTGTAAGCCCGTAGTAGAAGATGTCTAACTGCACCCATTCTGAAAACATTTCAGAGGGGTATTTCCTTAGCATCTCTCTGTACCTCTCCCAGGCATTGTAAAGGGATTTATTATCCTCTTGTTTAAAGCCTTGGATGTCCAGCCTTAGCTGTGTCATCCTCTTAGGAGGGAAATATTGATTCAGGAATTTGTCTAACAACTGTTTCCATGTTTTTATGCTAGCTTTAGGTTGGTTATTTAACCACATCTTAGCTTGGTCTTTTACAGCAAATGGAAATAGTAATAATCTGTAGACATCCTGATCTACTTTCTTATCATGTACTGTGTCAGCAATTTGTAAGAACTGTGCCAGAAACTCAGTTGGTTCTTCCTGTGGAAGACTGGAATACTGGCAATTTTACTGCACCATGATAATGAACTGAGGATTCAACTCAAAACTACTGACTCTGATGGAGGGTATACAGATACTACTCCTATATGAAGCAGTAGTGGGGTTAGCATATGACACCAGAGTCCTTTTGGACTGTTCATTTCCACTTAGGTCCATGATGGAGAAAGGGAGATGGTGTGGATTTATTTTATTATATTTATTTAAAAGAAATTTTTTTTGAAAGAATAAAATAAAATAAATAATAAAAAACTAAATTAAATAAAAAAATGATTTGAAAAAATATTTTATGAGGATTTTAGAAAAAGTGAGGAGAGAGAAAGTGGTTAGGATGTTTTTGAAAAAGATATGATTTTTAAAAAAATCT
Organism: Arachis hypogaea; assembly: GCF_003086295.3. NCBI lineage: Eukaryota > Viridiplantae > Streptophyta > Magnoliopsida > Fabales > Fabaceae > Arachis > Arachis hypogaea. The sequence continues at coordinate 29,700,902 of NC_092041.1, forward strand.
TAAAAGGATATGATTTGAAAAATTTTGACCAAGTCAACCCAAGGGATTCGAAAATTATGGGAAATTGAAGGAAAATATGTTTTTTTTTTTGAATTTTATTATGAAAGAGAAAAACACACAAAAGACACAAGACTTAAAATTTTTAAATCCAATGCTCCTTGTTTTCGAAAATTTTGGAGGGAAAACACTAAGGCACACCAAACTTAAAAATTTTAAGATCAAAACACAAAGGAGGCTCAAGAACACCTTGAAAACTCACAAGAACAACAAGAACAAAAGAAAGAACACCAAACTTAAAATATTTAGAAAACCAAAATAAAATTTTCGAAAACTAAAGAAAAATTAACAAGAGAACACTAAACTTCAAATTTGGCACAAGATTTAATCAAAGAAAAATTATTTTTAAAAAGATTTTAGAAAGGAAGACTCAAAGGGGCAACTATTCCCAAGAAAATAGACACATTCAACAAATGCAAGGATTAAACAGATAAAAACTATTTTTTTAGATGACAAAAACGCAAAGGACACCAAACTTAAAACATGCAATTAGACTCTATGAGAAATTAACAATTAATAAAGAAAAATAATATTTTAGAAAAACAAATTCTTTTTAAAAGAAAGTAAAAGACTCTAAACCAAAAAGACAAATTTTTCCTAATCTAAGTAATAAAATCAACCATCAGTTGTTCAAACTCGAACAATCTCCGGTAACGGTGCCAAAAACTTGGTGCACGAAATTTACACTCACACGATGTAATTCCGCACAACTAACTAGCAAGTGCACTGGGTCGTCCAAATAATACCTTACGTGAGTAAGGGTCGATCCCACGGAGATTGCCGGCTTGAAGCGAGCTATGATTATCTTATTATTCTTAGTCAGGATATCAATAGTGTTCTTTAGTTTCAACTGTAAAAAGTGAAAGAGCATGAAACGAATATTTGTTACGCAAGAATGGAGAGTGGGTTGGAGTTTTGGAGATGCTTTGTCCCTTGAATTTCTGCTTTCCCACTGCCTTCTTCTTCACGCATGCAGGTCTCCTTCCAGGGCAAGCTGTATGTTGGTGGATCATCGTTGTCAATGACTACCAGCCGCCCTCTTAGTGAAAAGGGTCCATGTACATGGCTAATCTTCTGTTGGTTTTCACTAATGTTAGAATAGGATCTACTGATCCTTTTGCGTCTGTCACCATGCCCATCATTCATGAGTTTGAAGCTCGTCACAGACATCCCCTCCTAGATCCTACTCGGAATACCACAGACAAGGGTTAGACTTTCCAGATCTCAAGAATGCTGCCAATTGGTTCTAGCTTATACCACGAAGACTCTGGACTCACGGATTGAACACTCTGTTGTCAGGAGAGGCAGTCAAATTCGTGAGCCAGAAATCCAAGAGATAAATGTCCAATCTAAGATAGAACAGAAGTGGTTGTCAGGCACGCGTTCATAGGTTGAGAATGGTGATGATTGGCACGAATCATCACATTCATCATGTTGAAGTACGAACGAATATCATAGAATAGAGACTAACAAGATTGAATAGAAAACAGAAATACTTGCATTAATTCATCGAGACGCTGCAGAGCTCCTCACCCCCAACCATGGGGTTTAGAGACTCATGCCATCAAAGGTACAAGTTCAGATGTAAAATGTCATGAGGTACAAAATAAATCTCTAAAAGTAGTTTATATACTCAACTAGTAACCTAGGTTTACAGAAAATGAGTAAACTAAGATAGATAGTGCAGAAATCCACTTCTGGGGCCCACTTGGTGTGTGCTGGGACTGAGCATTGAAGCTTTCACGTGCATAGGCCATTATTGGAGTTAAACGCCAGTTTGTTACCTGTTTCTGGCGTTTAACTCTGCTTTGCAACTTGTTTCTGGCGTTTGACGCCAGAATAGGGCAGAAAGCTAGCGTTAAATGCCAATTTGCTTCATCTAAACTTGGACAAAGTGTGGACTATTATATATTGCTGGAAAGCCCTGGATGTCTACTTTCTAACGCAACTAAGAGCACGCCATTTGGATTTCTGTAGATCCAGAAATTCTACTTCGAGTGCAGGATGATCATAATCCAACAACATCAGTAGTCCTTTATCAGCCTCTGAATCAGATTTTTGCTCAGGTCCCTCAATTTCAGTCAGAAAATACCTGAAATCACAGAAAAACAAACAAACTCATAGTAAAGTCTAGAAATGTGATTTTTGCATAAAAATATACTAAAAAGTAGCTAGATCCTACTAAAAACTATGTGAAAATACCTCCAAAAAGTGTATAGAATATCCGCTCATCAACTTCCATTCAGGCAACAAGGGCAAATGATTCATCAAAGTCTATTCCTTCTTCTTGATCATATCCTTGTTCCACTAGCCTTGCTTTGTTTCTTGCAATGCTACCATCCTCTCCTAGCTTGTTTCTAAAAAACCACTTGGTGCCGGTCACTTTCTTTCCATTCGGCCTTGGAACTAATGTCCACATTTGGTTCTTCTCAAACTCAAGACGCTCATCCTCCATTGCTTTTAACTAAGAAGGGTCACTAAGGGATTCTTTAACATTTTAAGGCTCCATTTGTGAGAGAAGGGCAATGTTTGATCCTTCATTTTCTTTTCTGGTTGAAGACCGAATTTTTACCCCATGAGAGATGTCCCCAATAACAAATTCCTCAGGATAATTCTTTAGAAATCTCCATTCACGAGGTCTGGTGGACTTGGAGGTGGATTCAGTCATCAAGGGATTCTGGGTTCTGCTGGTTTCAGGATCCCCTTCAGATTCATGAGACAAAATAGAATTGTCTCTTGAATTGTCAGCAACTGCAGTTTCTGGTCCAGTTTGAACAGAATCTCCATTTTCATGATTTTGCACGGTTTCATCATCCTTTTGAGCTTGATTTCTTGCATCACATTCTTCTAAAACACTTTACACCAAGTTAGTATAAAAAATGTAACATGTATGGACTCCACAATAATCCTAGCATCTTGGTGATAAACTCTATATGCTTTACTAGTTGTGAAATATCCTACAAACATGCACTCATACGCCTTTGGATCAAATTTACCCAAATTATCCTTGTTATAAAGAACAAAGCATTTACATCCAAAGATGTGCAAGTAGTCCAAGTTTGGTGGGTCATCTTTCCAAAGTTCATAAGGGATTTTCTTCAAAAAATTTCTTATGATAGTTCTATTCAAAATGTGGCAAGCTGTGTTAACCGCTTCAGCACAAAGAAATTTTGGAACATTGCTCTCACAAAGCATAGCTCTTATTATTTCTTGTAAGCTTTTATTTCTTCTTTCCACCACACCATTTTGTTGTGGTGTCCTTGGACAAGAGAAGTTATGAGATATTCCAAATTCCTCACAAAAGGATTCAAATAAATTGTTTTCAAATTCAATTCCATGATCACTTCTTATAGAAGAGATCTTCAAATCCTTTTCATTTTGAATTTTCTTGCAAAAAGGTTCAAAGGCCGAAAAGGCTTCATTTTTTTGTGCAAGAAATAAAGCCCAACCAAACCTAGTGGAGTCATCCACAATCACTAAACCATAATGTTTACCACCTAGGCTTTGATTTCTTGTTGGACCAAGTAAATCAATGTGTAGCAACTCAAGTGGCCTTTTAGTAGAGATGTCTTCCTTTGGTTTAAAAGAACTTTTTGTTTTTTTTTTCCATTTGGCAAGCATCACAAGTGATGTCTTTGTCAAACTTTATCAAAGGAAGACCTCTTACTAACTCTTTCTTTACAAGTTTGTTTATTTGAAACATACTTGCATGGCCCAATCTCTTGTGCCATAGCCACTTTTTAGATTTTCTAGAATGAAAATAGGCTACATTTTGATCTTTTAGTTCGTCAAGGATAAGTCCATACACATTATTACAATGCTTGGCAACAAAAAGCACTTCATTAGTCTTTTCATTTACAACACAGCATTCAAGTCTTTTGAAAATCACTAAATATCCTAAGTCACACAATTTACTTATACTCAAAAGATTGTGCTTCAATCCACATACCAAAAATACATCATCAATGAAAAGTAGATTGTTCATTACCTATTTTTCCAACAACAATTATTTTACCTTTACCATCATCTCCAAAGGTCACAAAACCTCCATCATACTTGTTTAGTTTGATGAAGTAAGTTGACCATCCAGTCATGTGCCTTGAGCATCCACTATCCAAGTACCACATATCATTTTTGTTCTTGGATGCTAGGCAAATCTGCATGAAAATCTTCAAATAACCTTAGGTATCCAAATTAATTTGGATCCTTTGAAGTTAATCCATCTTTGTTGCTCAAGTGCATTGAAATCACAAACAACATTGTAAATTTTGTTTCCCACAACTCTCTTTTCAATGAAACATTGTGCATATGAGTGAGCAAATTTCTTGCAATTAAAACAATGATTTTCTAATGTGTATCGCTGAAATTGAGGAGAGTTATTTTGCTGGAAATGATTAAAGGGCTAAAATTTTCTGGTTTTTGGAAGAGGTGCATTTCTTTTGACAAACTGATTTTTGAAAAAATTGTTCCTCTTTGCAAAAGCGTTTTCACCAGAATTTTTTGAACTTTTGGACTTTTCAAATATGAGGTTTTGTTGTAAAATGGTGGTTTCTTGAAAGCAACCTCATTTTTCGAAAATGTACCCCAGACTTGGCTTATTTGAACTAGGTTTGGTTCTTGGTGAAGGCTTAGTCTCACTTGTGTATACTTCATCAAATTTTTCTTCAAATGTTGGAACATATAACCTTCGTCTTGCAAGTTATTTGTCCAAGTTACTAGATTTTTCAAACAATGGTCTTTGTCTTGCAAGTTATTTGTCCAAGCTACTAGAGCTTTGAGAAAATTTTGCTAAGTCACCATTCAGCCATTTAATCATATCATTTAGTCTTTCATTTTCAGCAATTAACTCATGAGAAGGATCCACAATGTGCTTTCCTTTTAATTTTTCAAGTTTAGATTTTAGAAATCTATTTTCTTCAATAATGTCCAAAGCACATTCAGTTTCCTTCACTTTTTCTTTTAAAAAATTATTTTCAACTTTTAACACATCTCTTTCAGATCTTCACTCATTGTACTTATCTAGCAGTTTTGAGGTTTTTAGAGTGAGATCATCAATATTGGCATGTAAATCATCTATGGACAGATCATAGAAATTTACCTCATCAAGATTATTATTTCCAGCCATGAAACAGTCTTTATCTTCACCTTCAGAGTCTTCTTCCTTATTGGAGTCTTTCTCAAGATCCTCCCAAGCTGCCATGAGCACTCTCTTCTTTTCCTTCTTTCCTTTGTCCTCCTTCTTGAGCTTTGGACAATTTAGCTTGAAGTGTACAGCCTCCTTGCAATAATGACACGTCACCTTGCTCAAGTCCATATTGTGTTCCTTTGAGCTTGAACCCTTGTATTTGCCCTTGTTCTTCATCATCCTTCTAAATCTCCTTGCAAAAAACATAAGCTCATCATCTGAAACACCATCACTAGAGTCATTCTCTTTTGGTTTTATTTTTGACTTGAGGGTTATTCTCTTTTTCTTTGAGTCCGGGTTTGTGTGTGTGGTTTCATATGCAAGGAGTTTTCCTCTCAGCTCATCATAGGTTATATGGCTTAGGTTATTGCTCTCGGTTAGGACAGTGGCAGTGGTTTCCCATTCTTTTGTGAGGCTTCTAAGGAGTTTTCTCACTAAGGTTTGTTCTGAGTAGTTTGTACCCACAGCATCAAGATTGTTGATTATGATTGAGAATCTCTCAAACGCTTCATCAATGCTTTCTCCATCCTTCATGTTGAACATCTCGTATTCTTTTTGCAGCATATCAATCCTCGTTTCTTTGACCTGTTTAGTACCTTCGTGTGTAACCTGGAGTTTTTCCCAGATGTCTTTGGTTGTCTTGCATCTAGATACCTTACTCTTCAAAGCTGATAGCACAGTGAAGAAGGTTGATGGCTTTAGCATTCAGCTCCATCTTCTTCTTATCATCTTTATTCCATTCAGCTTCTTCTTTTGGAGTCACCACTCCATCAGCACTTGTTTTTGTTTGGATTTTGGGACCGCTCACCATAATCTTCCATATGTTGTAGTCAATGGATTGGATGAAGATCCTCATCCTCTCTTTCCAGTAGGCATAGTTCTTCCCATTGAAGAAAGGTGGCCGATTGTTTGATTGGCCTTCAGTGAGCATGTAGGCAACTGTGGTTATGCCCAAGTTGTTCGTCATTGGATCTTTGCTCCAAGCGGTTAAGCTTTATTCTTGAGACCTTAGCTCCTGATACCAATTGAAGGTAGTTGTAGGCTTAGAGAAGGGATGTCGAATCTATGCCTTTCTTTTATGTTACTGAAATGACCCTTTAAAACAAACTTTCAATTCTGATTCTGTTTGAACTTAGCAGCGAAAAGTTTATGAGACAATTTATTTTTGTTTCATGAATATCAGAAAACCAAATATAGCAGAGAAGAAAGAAGCTAACACCACCATATATCCTGGTTCAGTTGCCTTGTGCAATGCAACCTACATCCAGTCTCCTCCACAACAATGGAGGAATTTTATTATAGTTAAAAGTATTACATACACCAATTCCACAGGATTGACACAATCCTTTCTCACTCAAGTTCTAACCTAACTTGACATTGGCTATGCTAATACCTAGCTCTTCACTCTTAGTGCTCACTGGTGCACGAAATTGTGATCATTAACAATGGCGCCAATAGACTTGGAGCTCTCAAACGTGAATTACACTTTTTCACAACTTCGCACAACTAACCAGCAAGTGCACTGGGTTGTCCAAGTAATATCTTACGTGAGTAAGGGTCGATCCCACAGAGATTGTTGGTATGAAGCAAGCTATGGTCATCTTGTAAATCTCAGTTAGGCAGATTCAAATGGTTATAATGATTTTCGAATATAAAAATAAATAAAGCATTAAATAAAGATAGAGATACTTATGTAAATTATTGGTGGGAATTTCAGATAAGTGTATGGAGATGCTTTGTCCCTTCTGAATCTCTACTTTCCTACTGCCTTCCTTCAATCATTCTTACTCCTTTCTATGGCAAGCTGTATGTAGGGCGTCACCGTTGTCAATGGCTACTTCTCATCCTCTCAGTAAAAATGGTCCAAATGCTGTCACAGCATGGCTAATCATCTGTCGGCTCTCGATCATGTCGGAATAAAATTCATTGATTCTTTTGCGTCTGTCACTACGCCCAACACTCGCGAGTTTGAAGCTCGTCACAGTCATTCAATCCTTGAATCCTACTCGGAATACCACAGACAAGGTTTAAATTTTCCGATTCTCAAGAATGGCCGCCAATAATTCTAGCTTATACCATGAAGACTCCGATCTTTCAGAATGGAGGCTAAGAGATACACGCTCGATCTAAGGTAGAACGGAAGTGGTTGTCAGTCACGCGTTCATAGGTGAGAATGATGATAAGTGTCACGGATCATCACATTCATCATGTTGAAGTGCAGCGAATATCTTAGAACAAGAATAAGCTGAATTGAATAGAAAAAAGTAGTAATTGCATTAACACTCGAGGTACAACAGAGCTCCACACTTTAATCTATGGTGTCTAGGATCTCCACTATTGAAAATACATAAGAACAAGGTCCCGGTATGGCCGAATGGCCAGCCTCCCCAAATAGCATGTGAATTCGAAAATAGGGAAAAAGATGTCTAATACAATAGTAAAAAGTTCTATTTATACTAAACCAGCTACTAGGATTTACAGAAATAAGTCTAAGTGCAGAAATCCACTTTTGGGGCCCACTTTGGTGTGTGCTTGGGCTGAGCTTAAGCTTTACACATGCAGAGGCTTCTCTTGGAGTTAAACGCCAAGTTGTAACGTGCTTTTGGCGTTTAACTCTGGTTTGTGACGTGTTTCTGGCGTTTTACTCCAGAATGCAGCATGGAACTGGTGTTGAACGCCAGTTTGCGTCATCTAGACTTGAATGAAGTATAAAATATTATATATTGTTGGAAAGCCCTAGATGTCTACTTTCTAAAGCAATTAGGAGCGAGCCATTTGGAGTTTTGTAGCTCCAGAAATCTATTTCTAGTGCAGGGAGGTCAGAATCCAACAACATCAGCAGTCCTTTGTCAGCCTCCTATCAGATTTTTGTTCAGGTCCTTCAATTTCAGCCAGAAAATACTTGAAATCATAGAAAAATACATAAACTCATAGTAAAGTCCATAAATGTGAATTTTGCATAAAAACTAATAAAAACATCCCTAAAAGTAGCTAGATCCTACTAAAAACTACCTAAAAACAATGTCAAAAAGCGTATAAATTATCCGCTCATCACAACACCAAACTTAAATTGTTGCTTGTCCCCAAGCAACTGAAAATCAAATAGGATAAAAAGAAGAGAATATACTATAAATCCCAAAACATCAATGAAGCTTAGTTCTAATTAGATGAGCAGGACTTGTAACTTTTTGCTTCTGAACAGTTTTGGCATTTCACTTTATCCTTTGAAGTTTAGAATGATTGGCATCCATAGGAATTCAGAGTTCAGATAATGTTATTGATTCTCCTAGTTAAGTATGTTGATTCTTGAACACAGCTACTTTATGAGTCTTGGCCGTGGCCCCAAGCATTTTGTTTTTCAGTATTACCACCGGATACATAAATGCCACAGACACATAACTGGGTGAACCTTTTCAGATTGTGACTTAGCTTTGCTAAAGTCCACAATTAGAGGTGTCCAGGGTTCTTAAGCACACTCTTTTTGCTTTGGATCATGACTTTAACCACTCAGTCTCAAGCTTTTCACTTGGACCTGCATGCCACAAGCACATGGTTAGGGATAGCTTGATTTAGCCGCTTATGCATGGATTTATTTCCTTGGGCCCTCCTGTCCATTGATGCTCAAAGCCTTGGATCCTTTTTATCCTTGCGTTTTGGTTTTAATGGCTATTGGCTTTTTCTGCTTGCTTTTTCTTTTCCTTTTATTTTTTTTTTTGCCATTTTTAATTCGCAAGCTTTTTATTCACTACTTTTTCTTGCTTCAATAATCAATTTTATGATTTTTCAGATCATCAATAACATTTTTCTTTTTCATCATTCTTTTAAGAGCCAACAATTTTAACATTCATAAATAACAAGATCAAAAATATGCACTGTTCAAGCATTCATTCAGAAAACAAAAAGTATTATCACCACATCAATATAATTAAACTAATTTCAAGGATGAATTTGAAACTCATTTACTTCTTGTTCTTTTGTATTAAAAACATATTTCATTTAAGAAAGGTGAAGGATTCATGGAATTATTCATAGCCTTAGGACATAGACACTAAACATTAATGATCATGTAATAAAGACACAAACATAGACAAACATGAAGTTCAAAAATTGAAAAACAGAGAGATAAGAACAAGGAAGTTAAGGAATGAGTCCACCTTAGTGATGGTGGCGTCTTCTTCTTGAAGGACCAATAGTGTTCTTGAGCTCCTCTATGTCTCTTCCTTGCCTTTGTTGCTCCTCCCTCATAGCTCTTTGATCTTCTCTAATCTCATTGAGAATGATGGAGTGCTCTTGGTGTTCCACCCTTAATTGGTTCATGTCATGACTCAATCCTTCTAAAGAAGTGTTGAGTTATTTCCAATATTTGTTTAGAGGAAAATGTATCCCTTGAGGCATCTCAGGGATTTTTTGATGATGAGTTTCCTCATGTGTCTCTTGAGATCCATGAATGGGCTCTCTTGTTTGCTCCATCCTCTTCTTAGTGATGGGCTTATCCTCTTCAATGAGGATGTCTCCTTCTATGACAACTCCAGCTAAGTAGCATAGATGGCAAATGAGATGAGGAAAAGCTAGCCTTGCCAAGGTGAAGGGCTTTTCCGCTACTTTATAGAGTTCTAGAGAGATGACTTCATGAACTTCTACTTCCTCTCCAATCATGATGCTATGGATCATGATGGCCCGATCCACAGTTACTTCGGATCAGTTGCTAGTGGGGATGATGGAGCGTTGGATGAACTCCAACCATCCTCTAGCCACAAGCTTAAGGTCCAGTCTTCTCAATTGAACTGGCTTGCCTTTTGAGTCTCTTTTCTATTGAGCTCCTTCCACACATATGTTCATGAGGACTTGGTCCAACCTTTGATCAAAGTTGACCCTTCTAGTGTAGGGTCGTGCATCTTCTTGCATCATAAGCAAGTTGAATGCTAACCTTGCATTTTCCGGACTGAAATCTAAGCATTTCCCCCGAACCATTGTAAGATAATTCTTTGGATTCGGGTTCATACTTTGATCATGGTTCCTAGTGATCCATGCATTGGCATAGAACTCTTGAACCATTAAGATTCTGACTTGTTGAATGGGGTTGGTAAGAACTTCCCAACCTCTTCTTTGGATCTCATGTCAGATCTCCGGATACTCATTTTTCTTGAGCATGAAAGGGACCTCAGGAATCACCTTCTTCTTGGCCACAACTTCATAGAAGTGGTCTTGATGGGCTTTTGAGATGAATCTCTCCATCTTCCATGACTCAGAGGTGGAAGCTTTTGTCTTTCCTTTCCTCTTTCTAGAGGGTTCTCCGGTCTTAGGTGCCATAAATGGTTATGGAAAAACAAAAAGCTATGCTTTTACCACACCAAACTTAGAATGTTGCTTGTCCTTGAGCAAGAGAAGAAAGAATAGAAGAAGAAGAAGAAGAAGAAGAAGAGATAGAGGAGAGGGATAGTGGTGTATATTCGGCCAAGAGGGAGAAGAGAGGGTTGTATTGTGTGAAAATGAAGAGGGATGAAGGGGTTTATATAGTGGAGGGAGGGGGTGTGTTCGGTAATTTAGGGTGGGTTTGGGTGGGAAAGATTTTGAATTTGACGGTAGGTTTATGGGAAAGAGAGGATGAGGTGAGTGGTGGAGAGGTGGTGGGGAAGAGTGATTGAGGTGATTGGTGAATGATGTTTGGGAAAGAGTGTTATGAAAAGATGTGAGAGAGAGGGAGAGGGTAGGTGGGGATCCTATAGGGTCCACAAATCCTGAGGTGATCCTGTGGGATTCACAGATCCTGAGGTGTCAAGGATTTCTCATTCATGCACCCTTTAGGCGTGTAAAACGCCCTCTGTATGCAATCCTGGCGTTTAACGCCAGACGACAGCATGTTTTTGGCATTAAACGCCACTTCCATGCTTGTCTTGGGCGTTCAACGCCAATCTGCAGCATGTTTCTGGCGTTGAACGCCACTTCCATGCTTGCTTCTGCACGAAATTGTGATCATCAACAATGGCGCCAATAGACTTGGAGCACTCAAATGTGAATCACACTTTGTCACAACTTCGCACAACTAACCAGCAAGTGCACTGGTCGTCCAAGTAATACCTTACGTGAGTAAGGGTCGATCCCACGGAGATTGTTGGTATGAAGCAAGCTGTGGTCATCTTATAAATCTCAGTTAGGCAGATTCAAATGGTTATAATGGTTTTCGAATATAAAAATAAATAAAGCATAAAATAAAAATAGAGATACTTATGTAAATCATTGGTGGGAATTTCATATAAGTGTATGGAGATGCTTTGTCCCTTCTGAATCTCTGCTTTCCTACTGCCTTCCTTCAATCATTCTTACTCTTTTCTATGGCAAGCTGTATGTAGGGCGTCACCATTGTCAATGGCTACTTCCCATCCTCTCAGTGAAAATGGTCCAAATGCTCTGTCACAGCACGGCTAATCATCTGTCGGTTCTCGATCATGTCGGAATAGAATCCATTGATTCTTTTGCGTCTGTCACTACGCCCAACACTCGCGAGTTTGAAGCTCTTCATAGTCATTCAATCCTTGAATCCTACTTGGAATACCACAGATAAAGTTTAGACTTTCCGAATTCTCAAGAATGGCCGCCAATAATTCTAGCTTATACCACGAAGACTCCGATCTTTCGGAATGGAGGCTAAGAGATACACGCTCAATCTAAGGTAGAATGGAAGTGGTTGTTAGTCACACGTTCATAGGTGAGAATGATGATGAGTGTCATGGATCATCACATTCATCATGTTGAAGTGCAGCGAATATCTTCGAACAAGAATAAGCTGAATTGAATAGAAAATAGTAGTAATTGCATTAACACTCGAGGTACAGCAGAGCTCCACACCTTAATCTATGGTGTGTAGAAACTCCACCGTTGAAAATACATAAGAACAAGGTTCAGGCATGGCCGAATGGTGAGCCTCCCCAAATAGCATGTGAATTCGAAAATAGGGAAAAAGATGTCTAATACAATAGTAAAAAGTTCTATTTATACTAAACCAGCTACTAGGGTTTACACAAATAAGTCTAAGTGCAGAAATCCACTTCCGGGGCCCACTTTGGTGTGTGCTTGGGCTGAGCTTGAGCTTTACACGTGCAGAGGCTTCTCTTAGAGTTAAACGCCAAGTTGTAACGTGCTTTTGGCGTTTAACTCTGGTTTGTGACGTGTTTCTGGCGTTTTACTCCAGAATACAGCATGAAACTGGCATTGAACACCAGTTTGCATCGTCTAAAATTGAATGAAGTATAGACTATTATATATTGCTGGAAAGCCCTGAATGTCTACTTTTCAACGCAATTAGGAGCGCTTCATTTGGAGTTCTGTAGCTCCAGAAAATTCATTTCGAGTGCAAAGAGGTCAGAATCCAACAGCATCAGCAGTCCTTTGTCAGCCTCCTATCAGATTTTTGCTCAGGTCCCTCAATTTCAGCCAGAAAATACCTGAAATCACATAAAAACACAAAAACTCATAGTAAAGTCCAGAAATGTGAATTTTACATAAAAACTAATAAAAACATCCCTAAAAGTAGCTAGATCCTACTAAAAACTACCTAAAAATAATGCCAAAAAGCGTATAAATTATCCGCTCATCACTCACCCAACTAAGAAAGGGGTACCTCACTAGTACTAGATACAAGCCACAAACTTACCTAAATAAATCTGAAAATAACTCTAGGCTTTTCTCTCAAGTGTATCACTCAGCCTCTTTCCACTCATGGTTTTTACTTGAGCTCTCTCAATTTGTCTTTTCACTCAAGAAATTATAGAAAGATAAATATTGAAACGTAAAATACAATCTGTAAAACATAAAGGAGATCGACTTCATCAACAGCCTCTTTGCTATGTGATAAAACCAGATTTGCAAGCCTCTGATTTAGCTCTTCAATATTGGTCGAATGCTTCTTTGAAAGAAAGAATTATCCAAGTAGAGGAACTTCTTTAAGGAACTCTTCACAGAACACCACTTACCAAACTCTGGTTTTCTCTCCTTAGTTTCTAAATGAACAAAAACTTCTTTTATCTCCTTGCATGTTGCTGAGTTGCTCTTCCTAGGTCAACTTCTTGAGCTTTGTGCTTCACCAACCCAGTCGTTCACTTTCTCCCATTTTTACTCAAATTAGGGACTTTGCTTCTGACCTTCTCTTGTTGACCGAAAGCCATAAAATAACAACCATAAAAGTTTTCCAATGGTAAATCAGATATGAGCCACTGAGAAACTACTTGGTCCCCAAGAATCACTTGTGACCGTAGATACACAGCAGTGAAGATCAGAAATCAACTTTTTTTTGTATCCCATTTCAGACTAAGCAGAGAGTTGGGAAGAGCAGAAGAACATATCATGCATGCATAAGAAAATGGGTTACCTTTTAACTTCTGATCTTTTTTTTATGTGGTTTGAAATGGTTGATTAGACCTTACCCTTTCTTGCCTATCCTTCTCTTTCTTCCTTCTTCTGTGAATAGCTCAGAAACTAAGCATTTTCTCTTACTCCTGTGATTTGACTGAGACAGAGAAAAAAAAAACGTTGCTTTGGAAGCAAGATGGAGGGATTTGCTGAGATCAAATCGGGCTTGGATCTGGTCTTGCTTTGCTTGGCCCGCCTAATCTCTTGCTTTGATTTTCTTTGGGCTTCTATTTATGTTATATCCCACCAGCCTTGTTTCTAGTTTTTCAACCACTTGGGCTTCTTGCTTTTATATTGGGCTGTTGCAACAATTCATTTTTGCCTGCAACACTTAATCTCAAATAATCAGCAAAATATAATTATAAATAATCAACATTTAATTATTTATTTTACATAGTAAAATAATATTTGTCAGCACTAATTAATTTAGTTAATTTCTTAACTCAACATATTCATTTAAAACTTTAATTTTAGGAGAAAATATTATTATGTGTCAATTTCAATTTATTTATTCATTTAATACTTTAATTTTAGGAATTATTTTATTAAAGGTAATAAAATTAAGTTTTGATGATTTAAATTAGAATTTTTATCTAATTTTATAATTATTGGATAATCTTTTATATTTAAATTATAAAGTTTAGTAATTATAAAATAATAAGAATTTTTTTATGATTTGATTCAAATGATTGAGATTTTGAAATTTAATATTCTAGTTTTTATAAATAAAGAAAATTAATTATATTATCTATAATTCTTGGATTAGAGTTTTTATTTAAAAATAATTTATAAATTGACGAACAAATAGTATTTTTATATATAATTATTGTTGGATTAAAAATTGATTTTCAATTACTCTATTACCTATAATTTTATTAAAATTACTAAACTGCCCAAAATCCAAATTTACCAACACAAACTCAAACCCTAGCCCACTCTCACCTCACACTCAGCCGTCACCCCTAACCTCCCTTCCTCACTCTCTCAACGAAAACACAAACACACACACTCAGCTCATCGGACTCATGTACACACCACACACAAGACACACACAGCCATGAGAAGAAGAGAGAGAGAGGAAGTTGCGCACAGAGAAGAGGAAGGAAAGGAATTTCCGCTGCGCGGCGGCATTAGGGCTCGCCGTCACCGCTGACGTCACTGAAAAGAGGAGTGCAACTGCCACGAGGAGCCGCCGTCATCGTTATCCTCGCAGGCTACCTCTGCATGCGTCGTCCTCACCATCCTGTCCATAGATCCCGAGCCCGCGTCGCCGTCGTTCATCCGTTTTCTGCCGCCGCCGCTACAAGGGTTTGTTGCCATCGCAAATGAAAATGACGCCGCCGCTGCCATTAACGGAAGCCGTCGCCATCGCCATCGCTGAAGCTCTCGTTGCTGTCGGGAACCCAACCGCACTGTGTGTGTGTGTGTGTGTGTGTGTGAGAGAGAGAGAGAGAGAGAGAGAGAGAGAGAGAGCTTACGAGGGTTGGAGCCGCAAGGAGTTGTGACTCGCCGCTGTTGTCGTGCTCGTCGTCGCCATCCATGGAGGACCGCCATTGTTGCCGTTGAGCTACTCCACCATGGAGAGGAATGTTGATGGGAAAGAGAACGAAGAGGTGGCTGCCACGGGAATCACTGCCAAAGGAGGAGAATATTGTGTAGGGTGTTTCTAACCGCCAAAACCACTGCAGGGACTGCCGCTACTTGGTTCAATCATTTCTTCTTAGTTGCGGCAAGCATTTTCGTTTTTGAAACCCTTGAAATACGCATTATGTTATATTTGGTTTAAAATTCTTAGGTTATAGTAACGTAGGATCGAGTTTTGGTTATTGCATGTCGCGATTAAAGTTGTTGTTGTTGCAAAAGTAGTTTGGAGCTGAGGTAGAAAATAGAATTTTATCGTGTTGTTGAGTCGCGACCGAGGTAGGGGCACTTTCCTTAAACTCATGTTATTGTCAAGAATTGTTATAAATTGGTATTGATGCAAAAATATTTTTTTTGGTAGTTATGTGAGTCTTATGGATTGACTGAGTTATTTTGAAAGAATGTGATTATTTACTTGATTGAATTTTTGACTGATTGAGTTAGATTTGTGATGGTTAATGAAAGCTTGATTTGAAAATCTGTTTGGTTTGTTAATATTGAGAAATGAGTTGCGTTGAAAATCTTATTTATATACGTTTATCTTAAGGAGTGGTTTGGTTTTGAAACTGTTTGAGAAGGTTGAGAATTCTAAATTATGAATTGATTTTGTTGAAGTTAGTTTGAATTGTGATTGATGAGATTGATTGCTTGAGTTTTGGACTTTTTTGATTCCTTGAGTTGAGTTGGTATTATTGTGATAATGGTTTATTGGAAGTGATTTGAATAATTGAGAGATGTTTGGTTTGGTTGTTAGGACCCTTGAAGAGTGACAAAGTCTGAATTTTAGAGGAGATGCTGTTGAAATTTTTATGAAAATTGAAGATTTGGTTTGAAGAGTTATTTAGAAAATTTTGGATTCAAGGATTATATTATTCGATTTCGATTTATTAAGAAAAGAAATGAATTATGTCTTGGAGTTTTATTTATTAAGAAAAGTATTATGTTTTGAGCTTTATCTATTAAGAAAAGTATTATGTTTTGAGTTTAATTTATTAAGAAATGAATTACGTTTTGAGTTCGATCTAATATGAAATGATTATGTTTTGAACTTGATTAAAGATCACATTTTAGGGAGTTTTAGCAAATTTACAGTATTTGAGTTTGATTGGCAAAGAGAGATGATTTTGAGTCTTTTGAAAGGAATTTAAAATGAAAATTATTTTAAAATTGGTTTGGGGGATTTTGATTGAGTAAATATGAGTTTTATGAAAGAGAATGGGTTTAGAGTGACGTTGTTTTAAAGGTTTCAAAAAACATTATAAAAAGCGATTTTGCTTTTAAAGGAGAATGATTTGAGAAAAAGTGATTCTTGGCGTGTTGTGAACTGAATGTATATTGTTATTGAAGTAGCTAGGCAAGTTGAGATTGAAGATTCTCTCTCTTGCTGCGATAGACAATTTGAGGTTGAGGATTCCCTCTCTTGTGGTAGATAAGCTTGAGGTTGAGGATTTCCTCGCTTGTTGCACCGGAAAGTTGGATAGAAGGTCAAGGATTCTCTTCGGTTCAATTCTATATTGTTAATTCTAATTTTTTTTGTATTTGACTATGTTGGAATGAAATGAGTTTTGGATTGATATGATGAAGACGATGGTTTTGTCCCACTCACGTATAGGCAGGTTGAGATTGAGGATTCTCTCTCTTACTATGATAGACAATCTGAGGTTGAGAATTTCCTCTCTTATTGCGGTGGACAAGCGGGGTTGAGGATTTCCTTTCTTATTACATCGGGGTATTGAATGGAGTAGGTTGAGGATTTCATTTGATTCAATTTCTGATTGTGGTTTGAATGAGTTAGGTTGAGGATTTTCTATCATTACATTACAATCTTTCTCAGATTGGGAGATTAAGGATTCCCTCCTGGAAGGTTGAGGATTCCCTTCATGTAGAGAAACAATATCTGGACTAGCTACTGGGTATGTCGGGTTTGGATGTATAATCGACAGATGAGCTCATTGGCCATAGGGTAGGTATGCATCATTTGCATTTGTGTGCATTGTTTGGGTTGCATCTTGTATTCAGCTTGCCTATTTGCATAATTGTATCTATATGCTAATTAAATTAATTGTGGTAATTGTTCTCTCTATTTGTGTATTCCTTGCATTTTGATTGTGTTTGAATAACTAAGAGATTCCTTATGCTGGCGGCAGTGACGCTAAGGGTTGTTCTTGATGTGGTATTGGCTGAAATTGTTCTTTGAGTGTATTGCTGGTGGGCGAAATTGTGATCTCTAATAATGGCATTCAACTTGGTATGCGCGTTTATAACACAGCACTTTCTTCACAACCTCGCACAACTAACCAGCAAGTGCACTGGGTCGTCCAAGTAATAAACCTTACGTGAGTAAGGGTCGATTCCACGGAGATTGTTGGTATGAAGCAAGCTATGGTCATCTTGTAAATCTTAGTTAGGCAAATAATAAATGATTATGGAGTTTTCGAATAATAATAATAAATAAAGAGAAAATAAAGATAGAGTTACTCATGTAATTCAATGGTGGAAATTTCAGATAAGTGTATGGAGATGCTGTGTTCTTTTTGAATCTCTGCTTTCCTACTGCTTTCATACAATCCTTCTTACTCTTTTCCATGGCAAGCTGTATGTAGGGCATCACCGTTGTCAATGGCTACATCCCATCCTATCAGTGAAAATGGTCCAAATGCTCTATCACAGCACGACTAATCATTTGTCGGTTCTCAATCATGTCGGAATAGAATCCATTGATTCTTTTGTCATCACGCCCAACAATCGCGAGCTTGAAGCTCGTCACAGTCACTCAATCCCTGAATCCTACTCAGAATACCACAGACAAGGTTTAGACTTTCCGGTTTCTCATGAATGCCGCCATCAATTCTAGCTTATACCACGAAGATTCTGATTAAGGAATCAAAGAGATATGCGCCCGGTCTAAGGTAGAACGGAAGTGGTTGTCAGTCACGCGTTCATAGGTGAGAATGATAATGAGTGTCACGGATCATCACATTCATCATGTTGAATTGCAACGAATATCTTAGAATAAGAATAAGTCGAATTGAATAGAAAATAGTAGTAATTGCATTGAAACTCGAGGTACAGCAGAGCTCCACACCCTTAATCTATGGTGTGTAGAAACTCCACTGTTGAAAATACATAAGTGATGAAGGTCCAGGCATGGCCGAATGGCCAGCCCCCAAAACGTGATCACAGGATCAAAAATACAATCCAGGATGTCTAATACAATAATAAAATGTCCTATTTATACTAGACTAGCTACTAGGGTTTACAAAAGTATGTAATTGATGCAGAAATCCACTTCTGGGGCCCACTTGGTGTGTGCTTGGGATGAGCTTGAGCTTTACACGTGCAGAGGCTTCTTTTGGAGTTGAACACCAAGTTGTAACATGTTTTTGGCGTTCAACTCTGGTTCGTGACGTGTTTTTGGCGTTTGACTCGAGAATGCATCATGGAACTGATATTGAGCGCCAGTTTACGTCATCTAATCTCGAATTAAGTATGGACTATTATATATTGATGGAAAGCTCTAGATGTCTAATTTCCAACGCCGTTGAGAGCACGCCATTTGGAGTTTTGTAGCTTCAGAAAATTCATTTCGAGTGCAGGAAGGTCAGAATCTAACAGCATCAACAGTCCTTTGTCAGCCTTTTATCAGAGTTTTGCTCAGGCCCCTCAATTTCAGCCAGAAAATACCTGAAATCACAGAAAAACACACAAACTCATAGTAAAGTCCAGAAATGTGAATTTAGCATAAAAACCAATGAAAACATCCCTAAAAGTAGCTAGATCCTACTAAAAACTACCTAAAAACAATGCCAAAAAGCGTATAAATTATCCGCTCATCACAACACCAAACTTAAATTGTTGCTTGTCCTCAAGCAACTGAAAATCAATTAGGATAAAAAGAAGAGAATATACTATAAAGCTCAGAATATCAATGAATATTAATTCTAATTAGATGAGCGGGACTTGTACCTTTTTGCTTCTGAACAGTTTTGGCATCTCACTTTATCCTTTGAAGTTTAGAATGATTGGCATCTCTAGGAACTTAGAATTTCAGATAGTGTTATTGATTCTCCTAGTTAAGTTTGTTGATTCTTGAATACAGCTACTTTCATGAGTCTTGGCCGTGGCCCTAAGCACTTTGTTTTCCAGTATTACCACCAATACATAAATGCCACAGACACATGACTGGGTGAACCTTTTCAGATTGTGACTCAGCTTTGCTAAAGTCCCCAGTTAGAGGTGTCCAGGGTTCTTAAGCACACTCTTTTTGCTTTGGATCACGACTTTAACCACTCAGTCTCAAGCTTTTCACTTGGACCTGCATGCCACAAGCACATGGTTAGGGACAGCTTGATTTAGCCGCTTAGGCCTGGATTTTAGTTCCTTGGGCCCTCCTATCCATTGATGCTCAAAGCCTTGGATCCTTTTTTACCCTTACCTTTTGATTTTAAGGTCTATTGGCTTTTTCTGCTTGCTTTTTCTTTTTCTTTCTATTTTTTCGCCAAAATTATATATATATATTTTTTTTTTCGCAAGCTTTTGCTTTTTCACTGTTTTTTCTTGCTTCAAGAATCAATTTCATGATTTTTTAGATTATCAATAGCATTTCTCTTTGTTCATCATTCTTTCAAGAGCCAACAATTTTAACATTCATAAACAACAAGATGAAAAATATGCATTGTTCAAGCATTCATTCAGAAAACAAAAAGTATTGTCACCACATCAATATAATTAAACTAAATTCAAGGATAAATTTGAAACTCATGTACTTCTTGTTCTTTTTGTATTAAAACATTTTTCATTTAAGAGAGATGAAGGATTTATGGATTTATTCATAGCCTTAAGACATAGTAACTAAATACTAATGATCATGTATGAAAGACACAAACATAAATAAACATTAAGCATAAAAAACAAAAAAAAAATAGAGAAATAAGAACAAGGAATGAGTCCACCTCAGTGATGGGGGCGCTTTCTTCTTGAAGAACCAATGATGTCCTTGAGCTCTTCTATGTCTCTTCCTTGCCTTTGTTGCTCCTCCCTCATTGCTCTTTGATCTTCTCTAATTTCATGGAGAATGATAGAGTGTTCTTGACGTTCCACCCTTAATTGATCCATATTGTAACTCAAGTCTTCTAGAGAAGTGTTGAGTTGTTCCCGATAGTTGTTGGGAGGAAAGTGCATCCCTTGAGGCATCTCCGGGATTCCTTGGTGATGAGCTTCCTCATGCGTCTCTTAGGATCCAAGAGTGGGCTCTCTTGTTTGCTCCATCTTCTTCTTAGTGATGGGCTTGTCCTCTTCAATGAGGATGTCTCCTTCTATGATAACTCCAGCTGAGTAGCATAGATGGCAAATAAGATGAGGAAAAGCTAGCCTTGCCAAGGTAGAGGGCTTTTCGGCTATTTTGTAGAATTCAAGGGAGATGACTTCATGAACTTCTACTTCCTCTCCAATCATGATGCTATGGATCATGATGGCCCGATCCACAGTAACTTCGGATCGGTTGCTAGTGGGGATGATGGAGCGTTGGATGAACTCTAGCCATCCTCTAGCCACAGGCTTGAGGTCCAGTCTTCTTAATTGAACCGGTTTGCCTTTGGAGTCTCTTTTCCATTGAGCTCCTTCCACACATATGTCCGTAAGGACTTGGTCCAACCTTTGATTAAAGTTGACCCTTCTAGTGTAGGGGCGTGCATCTCCTTGCATCATGGGCAAGTTGAATGCCAACCTCACATTTTCCGGACTAAAATCTAAGTATTTCCCCCGAACCATTGTAAGATAATTCTTTGGGTTCAGGTTCATACTTTGATCATGGTTCCTAGTGATCCATGCATTGGCATAGAATTCTTGAACTATTAGGATTCCGACTTGTTGAATGGGGTTGGTTAGAACTTCCCAACCTCTTCTTTGGATCTCATGTCGGATCTCCGGATACTCATTTTTCTTGAGCTTGAAAGGGACCTCAGGGATCGCCTTCTTCTTGGCCACAACATCATAGAAGTGGTCTTGATGGGCTTTAGAGATGAATCTCTCCATCTCCCATGACTCAGAGGTGGAAGCTTTTGTCTTTCCTTTTCCTTTTCTAGAGGTTTCTCCAGCCTTAGGTGCCATAGGTGGTTATGAAAAAACAAAAAGCTATGCTTTTACCACACCAAATTTAGAATATTACTCGCCCTTAAGCAAGAGAAGAAAGAATAGATGAAGAATAAGAAAATATAGAGGAAAGGGAGAGAGGGTTATTTTTTGGCCAAGGAGGAGAAGAGAGGGTTGTGTTCTGTGAAAATAAAGAAGGATGGAGGGTGTTCATACCCTGGGTCGAGCTGTCCGACCCGGGATGTTCTACAAGCAAAGCGACCGACCTCTTCAGGTCAGGACAAACCCGACCTCTTCTCAAAAGAGCTCGGCCAAATCACAGGAAAGCCCAAACAAAGGGCCCAAATAGAGGAACATGCCCCAAATCCTAAGGCGGCCCAAGCCTACAGAGAGAAGGGCAGTTCCCTTAAAGATAAGATGACCTCACTTAAAGATAACATAAGATAAGATAACTAACTTATCTTATACACAGAAGGCCACATCTCACCATTATAAATACACTGGAGTACCCAGGTATAACTCATACTCTGATTCTACTCAATACCTGCTTAATACCCTTGCTAACTTAAGCATCGGAGTCCCTTGCAGGTACCCCCCACCCTCCGGGGACTAAGGATCAGCACAACCACCAAGTCCAACAAGTCGGACACACCAACTCTTGCCGCCATACACCTGCCAGACACATCGGCTCCGACCAACATAAAAGATCTCATCCGAGATCGACCTACAGTTTCAGGTAACCCTCGGAACATTGGCGCCGTTGTCGGGGACCTGGAAGTCATCCCATTAACATGGTGGATGACCATGACAACGACCACGATTCAGATTTGGAAGACAGAACGCCGCATAAAAACGCGGACACAATACTCAAAGCTACTCCAGAAGCCCAAGGAGACAAAAATTCATCAAATCCAGGAGTAATAGAAATGCTTCAAAACCGATTGGAGCAACTTGAGAAAGAAGCCCAACATCGACGTGAAAAAGAAGAAGATCTACGCCGGGAAATAAGGC
Organism: Arachis hypogaea; assembly: GCF_003086295.3. NCBI lineage: Eukaryota > Viridiplantae > Streptophyta > Magnoliopsida > Fabales > Fabaceae > Arachis > Arachis hypogaea. Next base: position 29,723,292 of record NC_092041.1, read on the forward strand.
GGCGCCGAGAATTAGAAGATAAACTTATAAGACTTGAAGTTGATCTCAAAACTAAAGCTACTCGACCATCCACAGAGGATAGCTCTCAGAAAGATCAAGATCCATTTACCAAAGAAATCATGAAAACCAAAATTCCAAAAGATTTCAAGCTTCCGGAGATGACTCTATATGACGGCACCTCGGATCCCAACCATCATCTCAGCAACTTCAGAAGTAGAATGTACCTCACTGATGCTTCAGATGCAGTTCGCTGCAAAGCCTTTCCAACAACTCTAACCAAGACAGCCATCAAATGGTTCGACAACCTACCTCCAAAATCCATCTCGAGTTTCGACGACCTGGCCAAGAAGTTCCTGGCCCGATTCTCCATACAAAAGGATAAAGCTAAACACGCACCCAGCTTACTCGGGATCAAGCAAGGAGACCGAGAAAGTCTTCGCAACTACATGGAGAGATTCAACAAAACATGCATGGACATACAAAATCTACCAACAGAAGCTGCCATCATGGGCCTCAAAAATGGCCTGCGAGAAGGACCATTCAGCCAATCTATATCAAAAAGATACCCGACATCCCTAGATGAAGTGCAAGAACGAGCGCAGAAGTACATTAACATGGAGGAAAATTCTCAACTTGGTGAAGCCTAGAGGTCCGGTTCTGCCTACCGAGATAAAGAATCCAAGAAAAAGGAAGATCGCTCCGGAGAGAAAATCAAGAAATATCACAACTACACCCCTCTTAGGGTATCCTTGGTAGACGTTTACAAAGAAGTCTGCCATACGGAAAAATTCCTCCAGCTCGGCCACTTAAAGGCAAAAGAGGAGGGGAAAATTGGAACGAGTACTGTGAATATCACCGACTTCGAGGGCATTCCACCAACGAATGTTTTGACTTGAAAAACGTCATAGAAAAATTAGTACGAGAAGGAAAGTTAGATCAGTTCTTGGCCAACCGGGACGAAGAACCAAGGAAAAGAAGGAGGGATGAGGACGTAGGACGATCTGAACGATCACCTCACACACCAGAAAGACATGTCCACGTGATACACGGCGGATTTGCTGGGGGAGGAATCTCCAAATCATCTCGCAAGTGACACCTCAAAGAGGTATACCACGTCGAAGGAAAAAAGGAAGCCCCAGACATCCCAGCAATCACGTTTACCAAGGAAGATGCATCCGGAATCATCTCGGGACATGACGACCCCATGGTCATTACAATCATACTGGCAAATGCCAACCTTCACCGTACACTAATTGACCAGGGAAGCTCTGCCGACATCTTATTCAAAACTGCCTTCGACAAACTCGGTCTAGAAGAAAAAGAGCTAAGAGCGTACCCGAACAACCTGTTCGGACTAGGAGATACCCCAGTTCAACCACTGGGATACGTATCGCTGCATATAACCTTCGGAAAGGGGAACCAATCTAGAACACTCAAGATAGACTACATCGTGGTCGACGTAAGCTCAGCCTACAATGCCTTAATAGGTAGGACAACGTTAAACCAACTCGGCGCAATAGTTTCAACTCCACATCTATGTATGAAATTTCCAACTATGGAAGGGATAGCTACAATAAAGGCAGATCAAAAGATGGCACGTCGTTGTTATAACGAAAGCCTAAACCTCCGAGGTGAAGGAGGAGAGTTCCACACAATCGAGCTTGGTGGAGTTCAGAGGCGAGAAGAACTCCGACCACAACCCGAAGGAGAAGTAGAAAGAATCCAGATCGGAGACACCTCGGATAAAACAACTAATATTGGCACGATCCTAAAAGGAGACATAAAGGAATCATTAATACGGTTCCTACAAGATAATGTTGATCTCTTCGCATGGAAAGCCACCGACATGCCAGGTATTGATCCCGAACTAATGAGCCATAAATTGGCAGTCTATCCAGGATCCCGGCCGGTACAACAAAGACGAAGAAAACTTGGACCAGAACAAGCTCAGGCTGTAGAGGAACAAGTACAAGCGCTACTTGAGGCCGGGTTCATAAGGGAAGTCAAGTATCCACTATGGCTAGCAAACATCGTCTTGGTGAAAATGTCAAATGGGAAGTGGCGAATGTGTACTAACTACACCGACCTCAACAAAGCCTGCCCAAAAGACCCCTATCCACTCCCAAGCATCGACGCACTAGTGGATGCTTCATCAGGATATAAGTATCTCTCATTCATGGACGCATATTCAGGGTACAATCAAATCCCTATGTATCCACCAGATCAAGAAAAAACCTCGTTCCTAACACCGAAAGCAAACTACTGTTACATAGTGATGCCTTTTGTTCTCAAGAACGCAGGAGCTACTTATCAAAGGCTAATGAATAAAGTCTTCTCAGATCACATCGGAAAAATCATGGAGGTCTACGTGGATGACATGTTGATAAAGACACAAAGCGAAGAGACATTATTAACCGATTTAATTCAAGTATTCGATACCATAAGGAAGCACGGCATGCGACTCAACCCGGCTAAATGCACCTTCGCAGTTGAAACAGGTAAATTTTTAGGATTTATGCTCACACAAAGGGGGATTGAAGCAAATCCAGACAAGTGTCGAGCCATACTCAGCATGAAGAGCCCAACCTGTATCAAAGAAGTACAACAACTCAACGGGAGGTTGGCCGCTCTATCCCGATTCTTAGCAGGAGCTGCAATAAGATCTCTTCCCTTCTATGCTACTTTAAGAAAGGGAAAACAGTTCGAATGGACGACAGAATGTGAGCAAGCCTTCCTAGACTTCAAGGAGTTCTTAGGACAGCCACCTATCCTATCTCGGCCACGAAAAGGAGAACCGCTCATATTATACCTCGCAGTTGGGAGCTGGGCAATAGCCTCAGCACTAGTCAGAGAAGACGAACATGGGCAAAAACCCGTCTACTTCGTTAGCAAAGCACTACAGGGATCCGAGCTGAACTACCAGAAAATAGAAAAGTTCGCCTACGCCCTGATCTTCACATCCCGGCGGCTTCGCCAATATTTCCAAGCGCATACCATCAAAGTTCGAACCAACCAACCCATAAAAGGGATATTGCAGAAAATAGATCTAGCAGAAAGAATCCTACAATGGGCAATCGAGTTGTCCGAATTCGACTTCCAATATGAGGCACGTACAGCAATTAAATCGCAACACCTGGCTGACTTCATTGCAGAATTTACAGACATCCCAGAAATCCCCATAGAATGGAACATATACGTAGACGGATCCTCGAATAAAACAGGAAGCAGTGCGGGTGTGATACTTGAAAGCAACCAAGGAACTCACCTTGAGCTCTCCCTCAAATTCAGATTCCCGGCCTCAAACAACCAGGCAGAATACGAAGCACTATTAGCTGGTCTGAAGCTGGCTAGGGAAGTTGGAGCTCAGAAACTCAACATTTACAGTGACTCACAAGTCATCACCTCACAAATAACAGGAAGCTACCAAGCTAAAGATCCGACCATGAAAAAATATTTGGATAAAACCAAAGAACAGTTTGGACAACTCGGGGAATATAGGATCCACCACATACCTCGTGAGCAAAATGCCCAAGCTGACGCCCTTTCAAAATTAGCCAGCACCAAACCAGGGGGCAACAATAGAAGTCTCATCCAGGAGGTATTACAGAACCCGTCAGTAGCAGAAGAAGAAAGAATCCTAGCCATAATAGGTCGGGATCAAGGATGGATGACCCCCATAATAAACTACCTCAAAACAGAAGAACTCCCTACAAATGAAAAGGAGGCAAAGAGGCTGAAAAGGGAGGCACAGTACTACACTATCATAAACAACACGCTGTACAAAAAAGGGATATCAACACCTTTACTAAAATGCGTACCAACTTCCAACACAAAAGAAGTCTTGGACGAAGTACACAGCGGCATTTGTGGTAATCATCTTGGAGCGCAAGCTCTCACCAAAAAGATACTCCGGGCGGGATTCTATTGGCCAACTCTACAAAAGGAGGCTACAGAATTTGTAAGGACATGTCCACCATGCCAGAAGCATGCCAACTTTCACATTGCCCCACCAGAAAAGCTCATCAGCGTGACCTCGCCCTGGCCATTTGCGAAATGGGGACTCGACCTTCTCGGACCCTTCCCACAGGGATCGGGACAAGTAAAATTCCTCATAGTAGGAGTAGATTATTTCACAAAATGGATCGAGGCAGAACCCCTAGCCAACGCCACCGCTCAAAAAAGTCGAAAATTCCTATATAGGAACATCATTACGAGGTTCGGGGTACCATACTCCAACACCACAGACAACGGTACCCAATTTACAGAGGCAGGCTTCAGAAAACTGGTGGCCGACTTGAACATAAAACACCAATTCACCTCCGTCGAACATCCTCAAGCCAATGGACAAGCCGAAGTGGCTAACAAAGTCATATTGGCCGGGTTAAAGCAGAGGCTACAAGAAGCGAAGGGAGCTTGGGCCGAGGAATTTCCACAGGTCCTATGGGCATATCGAACAACCCCTCATTCCACTACAAACGAATCACCATTCCGACTAGCATATGGAACGGAGGCAATGATTCCAATAGAAATCGAAGAAGGATCTCCCCGAGTAGTCCACTACAATGAACGAGCAAACTCCCAACTTCAGAGAGAAGAGCTCGACTTGTTACCCGAAATCCAAGAAAGAGCTCGGATCAGGGAAGAAGCCCTAAAGCGACGAATGGCTTCCAGATATAATCAAAAGGTAGTACCGAGAAGTTTTACAGAGAATGATCTCATCCTAATCAGAAATGACATTGGAACAACTCGACCCGGAGAAGGAAAGCTGGCAGCAAACTGGAAAGGACCCTATCGAGTCATTGAAGTACTGGGAAAAGGCTATTACAGACTATCCGAGCTTGATGGACGAGAGCTTCCCCGATCATGGCACGCCTGCAGCCTAAGAAGGTACTACAGTTAGAAAAGGTAAAGGGTCTCACTAAATGGATGCGCTCTTTTTCCTGAAAGGGGTTTTTTAATGAGGCACCATAGCGAGACCTAGATCGTACTCGACCTAAAGGGATAAGGAAATTTCCACATGTATATATTTGCATTTTTTCTTTGAATAAAGTTTATTTAGATATTCTACAAAATTCCAAGACGCATTAATCTGAAGTATTCATCGTCCGATTATAAAGCAACAGGTCGGCAGAAAGTGAAAAACAAATTCACTGCGCGACCATGATAAAGACAATCGTCCGATAAAGGTGAAAACGCGATTCACCCAAAAGACGATCTAAAAACGCCAACCATTTTCTACAAATCGGCAAAGATGAACACAGAATAATGTAAGAAGTTATCGAAAGTAATCCAAAAAAAGAACCTGACGAGGTCTTACGGATAGCTAATATAATAACTTAAAAGACTGGCCGACGTTCAGAAATCGGACCAAGTCAACCCAAGTTATAAGTAAACCCTGGAAAGAGGTCTGGCCAACCCTATTAAAGAGGATTACTTTAACTTAGAAGGGCTTGACATAACAAAGTCAGCCCAAAATTAAAAAAAAAAAGTTATACAAGTAGTCCCTGAAAGAGATCTGACAAAGATCCAAAAAAGAGGACTACGAAAAATAACTTAAAGGAGACCGACATAACCAAGTCGGACTCCTACCATTAAAAAAGTTATACAAAGTAGTCCCTGAAAGAGATCTGACAAAGATCCAAAAAAGAGGACTGTGAAAAATAACTTAAAGGAGACCGACATAACCAAGTCGGACTCCTACCATTAAAAAAGTTATACAAGTAGTCCCTGAAAGAGATCTGACAAAGATCCAAAAATGAGGACTACGAAAAATAACTTAAAGGAGACCGATATAACCAAGTCGGACTCCTATCACTAAAAAGTTATCAACATAATCCCTGAAAAAGAACGAGTAAAGGCCCAGAAAAGGGGATCATAAAAATAACTTTTGAGGGGGACCAACATAAAGAAATCGGTCATGAGGCGCTAAAAATACAAAAAGAGCGAGGAAACCGAGAAACAAGTCGGACCCCCCACAGGAACGGCCTCAAAAGGATCCAAGCTACAAACGATAAAGCACGCAAACAACCTAAAGAGGCCAGAACAGCAAAATTTCAACAGATATCATGCATAATACGATAAAAAGCTTCAAGAGGTTACCACAAAACCAACCTCAGAAGCTACTTTTGTTTTTCAAAAAAGGAGTTGCAAGACAGACAACTAGAATCGTCAAACAAAACAAAGTTCAAAAGCCCACAAACCGGGCTATTTACACAAAATATCCAGAAAAAGATCAGCTAAAGATCGGGAGCTTTCCCGGCAGCATCAGTGTGAGGAGAAGGAGGAGAGTCTGAAGGGGCACGGCATCTACGGTTCCATCATCCCGGTTCAGAATCTGGCAATCCGGATCAGATGTAACGGGAGGAACAGAGGAGGTCGACACCTTAAGAGAAGGCACTGGGGGAGGATCAGTCTCTTCATCATCCTGGTCATCAGGGACAATCTTACCATCTCTAACGACATTATCCAGGCTGATGAGAGTCAGGTCGACATCAGGAGCAACAACCCGGAACTGCTCCATCAGGTTCTCGGAGGCAGCAGTTACGCTACCAACAAGGTGACCCTGAAGCTCACTATAATTAACCCGAGCTGTTTCCAACTCCTCCCGAAGACGCATCAATTCCCTGTAAGCCGAGACATAGCTATCCTTATGTTTCAAAGCCATGTCTTCGGCCAGCTTCAGAGAAGCGGCAAGGGCAATAGAGCTGGCCTTCTCACCCTCCAGTTCCTTCTCTACCTTGGCCAACTTCACCTCCAACTCCTCCTTCAAACCCTTGATTCGATCAAACTCTGACTTGGCCTCCTCCATAAAAGATTTGGTAGCATGAACCGGAATTCCCTGAATTGTTCGAAAAATAGCCGCACCCATATGGGCCATCTTCACACTATTTTGGGTAATAAAATATAAATGCTTTAGAAGAGACACGTCGTCCATAGAAAGCCCACCATAGGGGGCAATTTGCTGGTCAACAAATTCAATGGCATCAAAGTCTGGAACATCTAGATTGAAGGGTTCAATGGTTTTTTGCTTTTTACTAGGAGGGGGAACAGAAGCTGCAGTAGATGATTGAGGAGGATCAACTAGGCGGACCCAAGGAATAGGAATTGCTTTCCTCGGTCCAGGGGGAACTCGGTACAGGAGGCTTCAAAGGAATCTGAGAAGATCCCTCTCCGGCCACCTTGGCCGAGATGTTCAGAGTAGCAGTGGCCTTCTTCGCCTTCTTAAAAGCCTTCAAAGGATCAGTATTTTTCGATATCTCTGCAAACATAGCAACAGCCAAGAGTTACAAATGTAATGTAGAGAAAGGAAAAACAAGTATAAAAGCAAAGCCAAACAAAATACCCAGAACAGTTCAAACCAAGGAAGGATCATTCAAGAATCTCTTCGTATCAAGATGAGGTGGTTTCCCCCAAAGATCCTCGAGGACAACCACAAAAGCGCGTTCAACGTCATCTAGCATCTCCCAAGTGTAGCGAGATACTCGAACATCTTTTTGCCACTCTAGGGGGAAGGAGGGCTCGTCATTTTCATCAAGAAAAAAGGGACGGACCCTCTCAACAGCTTGAACTTTGAAAAAGTAGTTCTTAAAGTCCTTAAAAGACTTATCATACATAGCAAACACTTTGTGCCCTTGGGCAGACCGAAAAGAAACCCAAGAAGCTTTCTTTTTTGAGGAACCACCAGGCTTGGCGGAAACAAACAAATAAAGGAACAAAGTCTGGGAAGGAGTTACATCTAGTTCACGGCAGAGAAGTTGAAAAATCTTAATAAAACCCTAGGAATTGGGGTGAAGCTGGGAAGGAGCAATATTACACGACCACGGCAGGTCGGTCTCAAAAGCGGTAAAAGGAAAAGAAACGTTCAACTGATTGAAAAAGTACTCGTAAGCATAAAAGAAGAGACGCTCTCCCTCGACAGAAGTCAGAAAGCAAACTCTCTCGTCAGAGTCAGGAGCAACAAGCTCATAATCCTCCTCACGAGCGTTGTTACCACAAATCCTATGGCGCTTCCTCAGTTCAGCACAGAACTCGGCATCCACAACAGAAACACACAACAAGACAAGGGAGTCCAGCCAGTCGGACATCCCCTCGGGAACTCTGGAAGACATCTCTACGATGTTATTGCGAGAAGACATAGGGCCAACTAATCCTACAAGGAAGAAAAGAAGACGGGGTTACTAAAAACATCTCGGAGAAGGTAGAAAGCAAACTTAAATATCATACAGACGAGGCATGCAGAAAAGGAAAACCCCAAGACTCAAACCAAAAGTCTTGGGGCATCCTTTGGAGGCAGCAACAACAAAGTAAGGTCCCTGGGAAAAACCTACACCCCAACGTCTGTCGAAAACAAGGAAACAAGGCCTAAAGCAACAAGCATTTTGTCCAGCAAGATAAAAAATGCAAAAGTTATTAAAGCAACTATCTTTCTACAGTCTACCAGCAAAAGCACTGTCAACAACGTCAACAATGCCAAACAGAACAACACCAAAGATACAACCTTTTCCAGAATTAGGCAAAAAACACTATCAAAAGTACAAACAGGAAAGGCAATGACAAAGCGAAAGCCCTAAAGGCATTAAGCAAAAAGCGATCATGCAGAAAATGAAGAAGCTCCAAAACACACGGCGATAAACAGGCACGACAAATGCAAAAAGATTCAAGTTTTCCAAACAAGCATGCAAAGCAAAACCAAAACTTTATCATAAACCGAAGGTCAAAAAGTAAAAGAAGTAAAGGAAACGGAAAGTAAAAACCAAACCTGGAAAGTTCTGAAGAAAATGGAAAGTTGGGGCAGGAAAACGTCTCTCAAAGGAAGCACCAACGGAGTACCAAAACGAAACGGCGCAGAGAAAGAGTAAGGCAAAACAGAGCAAACACAGAGGAAAAGTTAAAAACAGGAGAAGAGAGAAATGCGAAGAAGTTACGAAATGCGTGAAGAAGAAAAACCGTTTCTGGGTTTTCAAAATCAAAATAAAAGGGCCTAGGAGAAACGGGGCAATTAATGTTAAATAAAGGCATTAAACCCTCGCACGTTTCCAAAGCGCCGATATAAAAGCACGCGCTTTTAGAAGAAAACGTTCTACATTCAAAAGCTGCTGCAAAGGAATCGACAAAATGCTTGAGTTTGGCTTCACCGAAAGGACCGAAGTCAAAAGACTCGGCCTCAAAAAGAGAAGACCGAGCTCAAGCAGGGGCACTGTTCATACCCTAGGTCGAGCTGTCCGACCCGGGATGTTCTACAAGCAAAGCGACCGACCTCTTCAGGTCAGGACAAACCCGACCTCTTCTCAAAAGAGCTCGGCCAAATCACAGGAAAGCCCAAACAAAGGGCCCAAATAGAGGAACACACCCCAAATCCTAAGGCGGCCCAAGCCTACAGAGAGAAGGGCGGTTCCCTTAAAGATAAGATGACTTCACTTAAAGATAAGATAAGATAAGATAACTAACTTATCTTATCCACAGAAGGCCACATCTCACCATTATAAATACACTGGAGCACCCAGGTATAACTCATACTCTGATTCTACTTAATACCTGCTTAATACCCTTGCTAACTTAAGCATCGGAGTCCCTTGCAGGTACCCCCCCACCCTCCGGGGACTAAGGATCAGCACAACCACCAAGTCCAACAAGTCGGACACACCAACTCCGGCCGCTATACACCTGCCGGACACGTCGGCTCCGACCAACATAAAAGATCTCAACCGAGATTGACCTACAGTTTCAGGTAAGCCTCGGAACAAAGGGGTTTATATAGTGGAGGGAGAGGGGTTAAGGTTCGGCCATATTGGGTGGGTTGGGTGGGAAAGTGATTTTGAATTTTGAAGGTAGGTGGGGTTTATAGGGAAGAGTGGAAGGATGTGAGTGGTGAAGACGTGATGGGGAAGAGAGATTGAGGTGATTGGTGAAGGGTTTTTGGGGAAGAGTGTTTATGGGATTGTGTGAATAAGAGAGAAGGTGAGTTGAGGTAGGTGGGGATCCTGTGGGGTCCACAGATCCTGAGATGATCCTGTGGGATCCACAGATCCTATGGTGTCAAGGATTTAACAACCCTGCACCAATTAGGCGTGTAAAATGCCTTGCATGCAATTCTGGCATTTGAACATCGGATTGATGCTTGTTTTGGGCGTTCAGCACCCATCTGTAGCATGTTTCTGGCGTTGAACGCCAGTTTCATGCTTGTTTCTGGCGTTCAGCGCCAGCTCTCCTCAGGGTGTATTCCTGGCATTTGAACGCCAGGATGTTGCTTGTTTCTGGCGTTCAACACCAGATCCATGCTCTGTTCTGGCGTTGAACGCCAGCCAGATGCTTCTTATTGGCGTTTAAACGCCAGTAAGTCCTTCCTCTAGGGTGTGATTTTTCTTCTACTGTTTTTGATTCTGTTTTTAATTTTAGTATTTTTTTTTTGTGACTCCACATGATCTTGAACGTAATAAAACATAAAAGAAAAATAAAAAGAAAAATAAAATTAGATAAATAAAAATTGGGTTGCCTCCCAATAAGCGCTTCTTTAATGTCAATAGCTTAACAGTGGGCTCTCATGGAGCCACACAGGTGATTAGGTCAATGTTGTAGACTCCCAACACCAAACTTAGAGTTTGGATGTGGGAATTCAACACCAAACTTAGTGTTTGGCTGTGGCCTCCCAACACCAAACTTAGAGTTTGATGGTGGGGGCTTTGTTTGACTCTGTACTGAGAGAAGCTTTTCATGCTTCCTCTCCATGTTTACAGAAGAACACCCTTGGGTCTTAAACACAAGGTAGTCCCCATTCAATTGAAGGACTAATTCTCCTCTGTTAACATCTATTACAGCTCTTGCTGTGGCTAGGAAGGGTCTTCCAAGGATGATGCATTCATCCTCCTCCTTCCTAGTGTCTAAGATTATGAAATCAGCAGGGATGTAAAGGCCTTCAACCTTTACCAACACGTCCTCTACCAATCCATAAGCTTGTCTTACTGACTTGTCTGCCATTTGCAATGAAAATATGGCAGGCTGTACCTCAATGATCCCCAGCTTCTCCATTACAGAGAGTGGCATAAAATTTATGCCTGACCCTAGGTCACACAGAGCCTTTTCAAAGGTCATGGTGCCTATGGTACAGGGTATTAAGAATTTACCAGGATCTTGTTTCTTTTGAGGTAAAGTTTGTTGAGCCCATGTATCTAGTTCACCAATGAGCAAGGGAGGTTCACCTTCCCAAGTCTCATTACCAAACAACTTGGTATTCAGCTTCATGATAGCTCCTAGATATTGAGCAACTTGCTCTCCAGTTACATCTTCATCCTCTTCAGAGGAAGAATAGTCTTCAGAGCTCATGAATGGCAGAAGGATGTTTAATGGAATCTCTATGGTCTCTATATGAGCCTCAGATTCCTTTGGGTCCTCAATAGGGAACTCCTTCTTGGTTGGGAGACATCCCATGAGGTCTTCCTCATTGGGATTCACGTCCTCCCCTTCCTCCTTGCATTCGGCCATATTGACTATATCAATGGCCTTGCACTCTCTCTTTGGATTCTCTTCTGTATTGCTTGGAAGAGTACTAGGAGGAGTTTCAGTGACTTTCTTAGAGAATTCAGACAGACCATAATAGAATATATCTATCATGGTCCATTCTAAAAACATGTCAGAATGACACTTTTTGGTCATCTGCTTGTATCTTTCCCAAGCTTCATAGATGATTCACCATCTTTTTGCTTGAAGGTCTGAACATCCACTCTAAGCTTGCTCAGCATTTGAGGAGGAAAGAATTTAACCAAGAAGGCCGTGACCAGCTTATCCCAAGAGTCCAGGCTATTCTTAGGTTGTGATTCCAACCATGTTCTGGCTCTGTCTCTTACAGCAAATGGGAAAAGCATGAGCCTGTAGACTTCAGAATCTACTCTATTAGTCTTAACAGTCTCACAGATCTGCAAGAACTCAGTTAAAAACTGGTAGGGATCTTCTGATAGAAGTCCATAAAACTTGCAGTTTTGTTGCATTAGTTGCAGTTTTGTTGCATTAGAGCAACTAGTTGAGGTTTCAGCTCAAAATTGTTTGCTCCAATGGTAGGAATGGAGATGCTTCTTCCATCAAACTTGGAAGTAGGTGTAGTATAATCACCAAGCATCCTCCTTGCATTATTGTTGTTGGGTTCGGCTGCCATATCCTTTTCTTGTTCGAAAATTTCAGTAAGGTTGTCTCTGGATTATTGTAATTTAGCTTCTCTTAGTTTTCTCTTCAGAGTCCTTTCAGGTTCAGGATCAGCTTCAACAAGAATGCCTTTTTCCTTGTTCCTGCTCATATGAGAAAGAAGAGAACAGAAAAAAAGAGGAATCCTCTATGTCACAGTATAGAGATTCCTTTATGTTAGTAGAAGAAGAAAGGGAATAAGAGTGAAGAAGAATGAATAATCCAAACACAAGGGTGAGGATAGGAGCAGAGATTTGAGATGAAGAGAAGTGTTAGTAAATGAATAAATAAATAGAATAAGATGAGAGAGAGAAGTTTTCAAAAATAATTTTTGAAAAGGAGTTAATGATTTTCGAAAATTAAAGGTGAAATAAAATTAAAATTAAAATTTAAAACAATTAATTAATTAAAAGAATTTTGAAAAGGAAGGAGAAATTTTCGAAAATTAGAGAGAGAAAAGTAGTTAGGTGGTTTTGAAAAAGATAAGAAACAAACAAAAAGTCAATTAGTTAGTTGAAAAAGATTTGAAAATCAAATTTGAAAAGACAAGAAGATAAGAAGATATTTTGAAATCAAATTTTTGAAAAAGATAAAATTTTGAAAAAGATATGATAAAAAAAATATGATTAAAAAGATATGGTTGGAAAAGATTTAATTTTTTTAAAATTAAAATTAATTACTTGACTAACAAGAAACTAAAAGATATGATTCTAGAATTTAAAGATTAAACCTTTCTTAACAATAAAGTAACAAACTTCAAATTTTTGAATCAATCACATTACTTGTTAGTTAAGTTTCGAAAATTTGAAATAAAATAAGAAAAAGATTTTGAAAAATTAAATTAAAATTTTTGAAAAATAGTAAGAAAAATGAAAAAGATTTGATTTTTTTGAAAAAGTTTTGAAAAGATAAGGTTTTCAAAAATTGAAAATTTGACTTGACTTACAAGAAATAACTAATTTTAAAAAATTTTTGACTAAGTCAACTCAAATTTTTGAAATTTTGAGAGAAAAAAGGAAAAGATATTTTTTATTTTTAAATTTTTAATGATAAGTGAGAAAAACACAATTATGACCCAAAACATAAAAATTTTGGATCAAAACACATGATGCATGCAAGAACATTTTGAATGTCAAGATGACCACCAAGAATACTTTGAAGATCATGATGAACATCAAGAACATATTTTTGAAAAATTTTTGATGCAAAGAAAACATGCAAGACACCAAACTTGGAAATCTTTCATGTTTAGACACTATGAATACAAAAATGCACATGAAAAACATCATACAACACAAAACAAGAAAATTTAAAGATCAAAGAAGAAGACTTACCAAGAACAACTTGAAGATCATGAAGAACACTATGAATGCATGAATTTTCAAAAAATGCAAGAACAAGATGAATATGCAATTGACACCATACTTAAAACATGACACAAGACTCAAACAAGAATCACAAAATATTTTTTATTTTTATGTTTTTATGTTTTTTTTAAAACATTTTGAAAAGAAAATAAAAAGAAAATTACCTAATCTGAGCAACAAGATGAACCGTCAGTTGTCCATACTCGAACAATCCCCGGCAACGGCGCCAAAAACTTGGTGGGCAAAATTGTGATCTCTAATAATGGCATTCAACTTGGTATGCGCATTTATAACTCAGCACTTTCTTCACAACCTCGCACAACTAACCAGCAAGTGCACTGGGTCATCCAAGTAATAAACCTTACGTGAGTAAGGGTCGATCCCACGGAGATTATTGGTATGAAGCAAGCTATGGTCATCTTGTAAATCTCAATTAGGCGAATAGTAAATGATTATGGAGTTTTCGAATAATAATAATAAATAAAGAGAAAATAAAGATAGAGTTACTCATGTAATTCAATAGTGGGAATTTCAGATAAGTGTATGGAGATGTTGTGTTCCTTTTGAATCTCTGCTTTCCTACTACTTTCAACCAATCCTTCTTACTCCTTTCAATGGAAAGCTGTATGTAGGGCATCACTGTTGTCAATGGCTACATCCCATCCTCTCAGTGAAAATGGTCCAAATGCTCTGTCATAGCACGGCTAATCATCTATCGGTTCTCGATCATGTCGGAATAGAATCCATTGATTCTTTTGCGTTTGTCATCACGCCCAACAATCGCGAGTTTGAAGCTCGTCACAGTCACTCAATCCCTGAATCCTACTCGGAATACCACAGACAAGGTTTAGACTTTCCGGATTCTCATGAATGCTGTGCACGAATTTGTAATCCGTACAACTAACCAGCAAGTGCACTGGGTCGTCCAAGTAATACCTTACGTGAGTAAGGGTCGATCCCACGGAGATTATTGGTTTGAAGCAAGTTATATTTATTTTATTATTCTTAGTCAGGATATTAATTAAAATTATCAGTTGGAATTATTAGAAAAATAAAAGAGTGTGAAATAGTTACTTGTTGTGCAGTAATGGAGAATATGTTGGGGTTTTTGGAGATGCTTTGTCATCTGAATCCCTGCAATATAATGCTTACTCACTTTCATAAATGCAAAGCTCCTTCCATGGCAAGCTGTATGTAGGGAATCACCATTGTCAGTGGCTACCTCCCATCCTCTCAGTAAAAACGGTCCAGATGCTCTGTCACAGCACGGCTAATCAGCTGTTGGTTCTCGATCATGTTGGAATAGGATCCATTGATCCTTTTGTGTTTGTCATCACGCCCAGCAATCGCGAGTTTGAAGCTCGTCACAGCCATTCAATCCTTGAATCCTACTCGGAATACCACAGACAAGGTTTAGACTTTCCGGATCCTCAAGAGTGGCCGCCATCAGTTCTAGCTTATACCACGAAGATTCTGATTAAGGAAGCTAAGAGATACTCATTCAATCTGATGTAGAACAGAGGTGTTTGTCAGGCACACGTTCATGGATTCAGGAAGGTGATGAGTGTCACGGATCATCACCTTCTCCATAATTAAGCGCGAATGAACATCTTAGATAGGAACACGCATGTTTGAAAGGAGAAACAGAAATAATTGCATTAATTCATTGAGACACTGCAGAGCTCCTCACCCCCAACAATGGAGTTTAGAGACTCATGCCATCAAAGTGTATAAAATTCAGATCTGAAAATTTCATGAGGTACAGAGTTAATCTCTAAAAGTTGTTTAAATAGTAAACTAGTAACCTAGGTTTACAGAATATGAGTAAACTAAGATAATTGGTGCAGAAATCCACTTCTGGGGCCCACTTGGTGTGTGCTGGGGCTGAGACTAAAGCTTCTCACGTGCTTGGGCTGTTTCTGGAGTTGAACGCCAGGTTGTGACGTGTTTTGGGCGCTGAACTCCAACTTGTAACCTGTTTCTGGCGCTGGACGCCAGACAGCTGCATGATACTGGCGTTGAACGCCAGTTTACGTCATCTATCCTTGTGCAAAGTATGGACTATTATATATTTCTAGAAAGCCCTGGATGTCTAATTTCCAACGCCGTTGAGAGCGCGCCAATTAGACTTTTGTAGCTCCAGAAAATCCATTTCGAGTGCAGGGAGGTCAGAATTCAACAGCATCAGCAGTCCTTTTTCAGCCTAACTCAGATTTTTGTTCAGCTCCCTCAATTTCAGCCAGAAAATACCTGAAATCACAAAAAAACACACAAACTCATAGTAAAGTCCAGAAATATGATTTTTGCCTAAAAACTAATAATATTCTACTAAAAACTAATTAAAACATACTAAAATCTACATGAAATTACCCCCAAAAAGCGTATAAAATATCCGCTCATCACAACACCAAACTTAAAATGTTGCTTGTCCTCAAGCAACTAGATAAATAAAATAGGATGAAAAGAAATTAAGAAGTAATAATATTTCAGAGTTTTTTTTTTTTGAGTGGAGCTCAGATTCTTATTAGATGAGCGGGGCTTGTAGCTTTTTGTTTCTGAACAGTTTTGGCATCTCCCTTTATCTTTGAAATTCAGAATGATTGGCATCCATAGGAACTCAGAATTCAGATAGTATTATTGATTCTCCTAGTGTAGTATGTTGATTCATGAACACAGTTACTTTATGAGTCTTGGCCGTAGCCCTAAGCACTTTGTTTTCCAGTATTACCACCGGATACATAAATGCCACAGACACATGACTGGGTGAACCTTTTTCAGATTGTGACTCAGCTTTGCTAAAGTCCCCAATTAGAGGTATCCAGAGCTTTTAAGCACACTCTTTTTGCTTTGGATCACGACTTTAACCACTCAGTCTCAAGTTATTCACTTGGACCTGCATGCCACAAGCATATGGTTAGGGACAGCTTGATTTAGCCGCTTAGGCCTGGAACTATTTCCTAGGGCCCTCCTATCCACTGATGCTCAAAGCCTTGGATCCTTTTCACCCTTGCCTTTTGGTTTTAAGGGCTGTTGGCTCTTATTCCTTTTCTTGATCCAATGATTCCTTGTAAAAAAATTTTTTTCACTACTTTTTCTTGCTTCAAGAATCAAATTCATGATTTTTCAGATCATCAATAATATTTTTCGTGTTCCTCATTCTTTCAGGAGCCAATATTCATAAAATTCAATATAAAAATTATGCACTGTTCAAGCATTCATTCAGAGGACAAAAAGTATTGCCACCACATATAGTTAATTATAATTTTTATTATTAAGAACTCGAAAAAAATAAATTACTTCTTTATTCTAATTATCTACTATTTTATTCATGTCTGATGATGATGAGAAAAATAAATTATAGCTTAATTGGAAATATAACCAGAATAGATATACTAACTACTACTACTACTACTATATATATTTCCTAAGGTAAATTTCTATAATAACACTATCACAGAGTTAAAGCTAAAATTAGAACTCAACAACCTGTGTTTTGAGAAGTAGAAGTTCCTCTGATCTGTGGGGTGCTTGGTCCTTCAAGGATTAATCTCTGGTGCTTCAGCTCCCTTAAATCACGCCCTTGCTCTTCTTGTTCCTTAAGCAGTTTGCAAAGTATGCTACTTTGATTGTTCTGTTCTTCCTTTATTTGGTTCATAGCTTCTTGCAATTTGGAAATAGATGCCTCAAGATGTTCCTAATATTCGAATTGAGGAAGTTCTGGGAGGACTTCCTGTGCTCTCCTCTTGATTGGATCATCCTGCAGCTGTTGTCTGTCCATTGATATTCTGGTGATTGGCCTCTCAACTGAGATATACTCTGTTATTTCCATCTTCACTTCAGCATCTCTGCAGAGCATAGAAATTAAGCTTGGATAGGCCAATCTGGCATCCTTGGAATTCTTGTTTGCTATTTTGTACAGTTCACACGAGATCAGTTGATGGACTTCTACTTCTTTTCCCAACATGATGCAGTGAATCATTACTGCTCTTTTAATAGTAACTTCAGAACGGTTGCTGGTGGGCAATATAGAACGCCCAATGAAATCCAGCCAGCCTCTGGCTACTGGTTTGAGATCTTCTCTTTTGAGTTGATTTGGGATGCCAGTCGTGCTAGTGGTCCACCTGGCTTCAGGGATGCATATATCCTCTAGAATCTTGTCCAAGCCTTTATTTACCCTCATCATTCTCCTATTAAAGGAGTCTGGGTCATCATTCAGTTGAGGAAGCTTAAAGATCTCCCTGATTTTGTCAGGATGGGTATGAACAATCTTTCCTCTGACTAAGGTCCGATGGTCATAGAGGGCAGCTCCAATTATTCTTTGCCTGTCTGTCTGCCATAGATTAGCATAGAACTCCTGAACCATGTTCCTTCCGACTTTCGTTTCAGGATTAGCTAGGATTTCCCAGTTCTTGTTTCGAATTTGTTCTTGGATCTCCGGATATTCATCTTCTTTCAGATCGAACTTGACTTCCGGGATCACTGATCTTAGACTCATTATTTTGTAGTAATGGTCTGAATGTTCTTTAGTTAAGAACTTCCCTTGATTCCAAAGTGGCTTTGGAATATTCTCTTTCTTGCCTCTTGGGTTGGGTTGCTTTCCTTTAGGTGCCATGATCAATGTGAGAATGTTTTTGTGATCACGGATAAGCACACCAAACTTAGAGGTTTGCTTCTTCTCAAGCAAAAGAAAAGAGAGAAGAGGAATAGGAGGAGAGCAAGTGTGGAATGGTGGATGATGAGAGGGGCGCCGAAAGTGGATATAAAAGGGAGGGGGTGGGTTTTCGAAAATAAGAAAGAGATATAAGATAAAAGATATGATTTATAAAAGATAAATATGACTAGAAAAGGATATAATTTAAAAAGATATGAATGATATTTAAAAATAAATTTGAAATTTATAATTTGAAAAAGATTTTAAAAGATAATTAAGTTGGGAAAGAGCTTGGAAAAAGAGTTGGATTGGATTGAAAATCATCTGTCTTTATGGATTAAGATGCATGTAAAATTTTTGAAATAGGGATTTCAGAAATTAGAGATTTTAGAAATTAGGATTAAAATTTTTGGAATTGAAGGATGATATTTGGAAACATGTTTATGCAAGAAATCATGAATTGAAACATAAAATTTAGAAAATTTTTGAAGAAAAACGAATTTTACCTCCTCCCCACCATCCTAGCGTTAAACGCCCAAACGCTGCATGTTTTGGGCGTTTAACGCCCAATTGATGCTTCTCCTGGGCGTTCAACGCCCAGCTGTTGCTTCTTTCTGGCATTGAACGCCAGGAAGTCCTTTGTCACTGGGCGTTTTTCTGAACGCCCAGGATGCTATGATTCTGGCATTAAACTCCCAGAAGGAGCTTCTTTCTGGCGTTCAACGCCCAGAAGATGCTCCTTTCTGGCGTTCAACGCCCAGATTACTTCCTTTACTGGCGTTGAACGCCCAGTGGATGCTTATTTTGGGCGTTCAACGCCCAAAACGTTTCTCACTGGCTTTTCCACGCTAGTAAGCTTCCAAATTCCCATGTAACTCTGTGAACTCAAACAATTGCTATTTTACCTTTTGAAGATACTTGACACATACCTGTAAAGAAAAGGAAATTTATTTAATTAGTAAATAAACTTTGTAAATGGCTGGGTTGCCTCCCAGCAAGCGCTTCTTTATTATCTTTAGCTGGACTATTACTGAGCTCTAATCAAGTCTCAGTTTTGAGCATTCTTGCTCAAAATTACTTTCAAGATAATGTTTAATTTTCTGTCCATTAACAATGAACTTTTTGTTAGAGTCATTATCCTGAAGCTCTACGTATCCATATGGTGATACACTTGTAATCACATATGGACCTCTCCACCGGGACTTTAATTTCCCGGGGAATAATTTGAGTCTAGAATTGAATAGCAGAACTTTCTGCCCCGGCTCAAAGACTCTGGATGACAGTTTCTTATCATGCCATCTTTTTGCTTTCTCTTTGTAAATTTTTGCATTTTCGAAAGCATTGAGTCTAAATTCCTCTAGCTCATTTAACTGGAGCAATCGTTTTTCTCCAGCTAACTTGGCATCAAGGTTCAGGAATCTGGTTGCCCAATAGGCCTTATGTTCCAGTTCCACTGGCAAGTGACATGCCTTTCCATACACAAGCTGGTCTGGAGAGGTCCCTATAGGGGTCTTGAATGCTGTTCTGTATGCCCACAGAGCATCATCCAAGCTTCTTGCCCAATCCCTTCTACGGTTAATTACAGTCCGTTCCAGGATTCTTTTGAGTTCTCTGTTTGAGACTTCAGCTTGCCCATTAGTCTGTGGGTGATATGGAGTAGCTACCCTGTGGCTAACTCCATAACGAACCAAAGCAGAGTAAAGCTATTTATTGCAGAAATGAGTGCCCCCATCACTGATTAATACTCTAGGGGTACCAAATCTGCTGAAGATGTGTTTCTGGAGGAATTTTAACACTGTCTTAGTGTCATTAGTGGGTGTAGCAATAGCTTCAACCCATTTGGATACATAATCCACTGCCACCAGTATATAAGTGTTTGAGTATGATGGTGGGAAAGGACCCATGAAGTCAATACCCCATACATCAAACAACTCAATCTCCAAGATCCCTTGTTGAGGCATGGCATAACTGTGAGGCAGATTACCAGATCTTTGGTAACTATCACAATTAAGTACAACTACTCGGGAGTCTTTATAGAGAGTAGGCCAGTAGAAGCCACATTGGAGGACTCTTGTGGCTGTTCGCTCACTTCCAAAATGTCCTCCATACTGTGATCCATGGCGGTGCCATAGGATCTTCTGCACTTCTTCTTTAGGCACACATCTACGGATTACTCCGTCTGCACATCTCTTGAAGAGATATGGTTCATCCCAAAGATAGTACTTTGCATCTGTGATCAATTTCTTTGATTGCTGCCTACTGTACTCTTTAGGTATGAATCTCACTGCCCTGTAGTTTGCAATGTCTGCAAACCATGGCACTTCCTGAATGGCAAAGAGTTGCTCATCCGAAAAGGTCTCAGAGATCTCAGTGAGAGGGAGGGACGTCCCTTCTACTGGTTCTATTCGGGACAGGTGATCTGCTACTTGGTTTTCTGTCCCTTTTCTGTCTCTTATTTCTATATCAAACTCTTGCAGAAGCAACACCCATCTGATGAGTCTGGGTTTTGAATCCTGCTTTGTGAGTAGATATTTAAGAGCAGCATGATCAGTGTACACAATCACTTTTGATCCTACCAAATAGGATCTGAACTTGTCAATGGCGTAAACCACTGCAAGCAGCTCTTTTTCTGTGGTTGTGTAATTCTTCTGTGCGTCATTTAGAACATGGCTGGCATAGTAAATGACGTGCAGAAGCTTGTCATGCCTTTGTCCCAACACTGCGCCAATGGCATGGTCACTGGCATCACACATTAGTTCAAATGGCAGTGTCCAGTCTGGTGCAGAGATGATTGGTGCTGTGACCAATCTAGCTTTTAGAGTCTCAAATGCCTGCAGACACTCCTTATCAAAGACAAATGGCATGTCAGCAGCTAGCAGGTTGCTCAAAGGTTTGGCGATTTTTGAAAAATCCTTTATAAACCTCCTATAGAATCCTGCATGCCCCAGAAAGCTTCTGATTGCCTTAACATTGGCAGGTGGTGGTAATTTTTCAATTACCTCTACCTTAGCTTGATCCACCTCTATTCCTTTGTTTGAGATTTTGTGCCCAAGGACAATTCCTTCAGTCACCATAAAGTGACATTTTTCCCAGTTTAAAACCAGGTTAGTCTCTTAGCATCTCTTTAAAACAAGTGCTAGATGGTCAAGACAGGAGCTGAATGAGTCTCCAAATACTGAAAAGTCATCCATGAAGACTTCCAGAAATTTTTCCACCATATCAGAGAAAATTGAGAGCATGCACCTCTGAAAGGTTGCAGGTGCATTGCACAGACCAAATGGCATCCTTCTGTATGCAAATACTCTAGATGGACATGTGAATGCCGTTTTCTCTTGATCTTTTGGATCTACTGCAATTTGATTATAACCTGAATATCCATCCAGGAAGCAGTAGTATTCATGACCTGCTAGTCTTTCTAGCATCTGTTCTATGAATGGTAAAGGAAAATGATCCTTTCTGGTGGCTGTATTGAGCCTTCTATAATCAATACACATACGCCACCCTATAACTGTTCTTGTAGGAACCAGTTCATTTTTTTCATTATGAACCACTGTCATGCCTCCCTTCTTAGGGACGACTTGAACAGGGCTTACCCAGGGGCTGTCAGAAATAGGATAAATAATCCCAGCCTCTAGTAATTTAGTGACCTCCTTCTGCACCACTTCCTTCATGGCTGGATTCAGCCGCCTTTGTGGTTGGACCACTGGCTTGGCGTCACCCTCCAATAGGATCTTGTGCATGCATCTGGCTGGGCTAATGCCCTTAAGATCACTGATGGACCACCCAAGAGCTATCTTGTGTGTCCTTAGCACTTGAATTAGTGCTTTCTCTTCCTGTGGCTCTAAGGTAGAGCTTATGATTACAGGAAAGGTATCACCTTCTCCCAGAAATGCATATTTCAGGGATGGTGGTAATGGTTTGAGCTCGGGTTTGGGAGGTTTCTCCTCTCCCTGAGGGATTTTCAGAGGTTCTATTATTTTCTCTGATTCCTCCAGATCAGGCTGAACATCTTTAAAGATGTCTTCTAGTTCTGATTCGAGACTCTCAGCCATATTGACCTCTCTTACCAGAGAGTCAATAATATCAACACTCATGCAGTCATTTGGGGTGTCTGGATGTTGCATGGCTTTGACAACATTCAACTTGAACTCCTCCTCATTGACTCTCAAGGTTACTTCCCCTTTTTGGACGTCAATGAGGGTTCGGCCAGTTGCTAGGAAAGGTCTTCCTAGAATAAGAGTTGCACTCTTGTGTTCCTCCATTTCCAGCACCACAAAGTCAGTAGGAAAGGCAAATGGCCCAACCTTGACAATCATGTCTTCAATCACGCCTGATGGGTATTTAATGGAGCCATCAGCAAGTTGAAGACATATCCTGGTTGGTTTGATTTTTTCAGTCAAACCAAGCTTTCTGATAGTAGATGCAGGTATTAGGTTGATACTTGCCCCAAGATCACATAAAGCTTGCTTGGTGCAATTACCCTCTAATGTGCATGGTATCATGAAGCTCCCGGGATCTTTAAGCTTCTCAGGTAAGCTTTTCAGAATGACTGCCCTGCATTCTTCAGTGAGGTAAACTTTTTCAGTCTCCCTCCAATCCTTCTTATGACTTAAGATCTCTTTCATGAACTTAGCATAAGAGGGTATTTGCTCAAGTGCTTCTGCAAATGGAATCTTTGTTTCAAGAGTCCTGAGATAGTCTGCAAAGCGGGCAAATTGCTTATCCTGTTCCGCTTGGCGGAGTTTTTGAGGATAAGGCATTTTGGCTTTGTATTCCTCAACCTTAGTTGCTGCAGGTTTATTACCTGTAGAAGTGGGTTAGGAAGCCTTTTTAGAAGGGTTGTTATCAGCACTTGTATGTAACTGATCTCCCACTGGCGTTTGAATGCCAGGGGTGGAAGCTGGAGTGGCATTAGACGCCAACTCCTTATCTGTTACTGGCGTCTGAACGCCAGAACTATGCTTCCCTTGGGCGTTCAACGCCGGATTCATGCTTGTTTCTGGCGTTGAACGCCAGAAATGAGCATGGTCTGGGCGTTCAGCGCCAGCCTTATTCCTCTCTGGGCTCTGATTGTCCTCAGAGGGATTTTGAGTAGCCATTTGTTCATTTCTTGGCTTCCTGCTGTTTTGAAGTGAGGTATTTAATGTTTTCCCACTTCTTAATTGAACTGCTTGGCATTCTTCTACTATTTGTTTTGATAGTTGCTTTTCTATTTGCTTTAACTGTACTTCCATGTTCCTATTAGCCATTCTTGTTTCCTGTAGTATTTCCTTGAATTTGGCTAGCTGCTGGGTTAGAAAGTCTAATTGCTGATTGAATTCATTAGCCTGATCCACAGGACTGAGTTCAGCAGTTACTGTTTTAGCTTCTTCTTTCATGGAAGATTCAATGCTTAGGTACAGATGCTGATTTCTGGCAACTGTATCAATAAGCTCTTGAGCTTCTTCAATTATTTTTCTCATATGTATAGATCCACCAGCTGAGTGATCTAGAGAAATCTGAGCTTTTTCTGTAAGCCCATAGTAGAAGATGTCTAATTGCACCCACTCTGAAAACATTTCAGAGGGGCATTTTCTTAGCATCTCTCTGTATCTCTCCCAGGCATCATAAAGGGATTCATTATCTCCTTGTTTGAAGCCTTGGATGCTTAGCCTTAGTTGTGTCATCCGTTTTGGAGGGAAATAGTGATTCAGGAATTTTTCTGACAGCTGTTTCCATGTCTTTATGCTGTTCTTATGTTGGTTATTTAACCACCTCTTAGCTTGATCTTTTACAGCAAATGGAAACAGTAATAATCTGTAGACATCCTTATCATGTACTGTGTTAGCAATTTGTAAAAATTGTGCCAGAAACTCTGTAGGTTCTTCCTGTGGAAGACCGGAATACTGACAGTTTTGCTGCACCATGATAATGAGCTGAGGATTCAACTCAAAGCTACTAACTCCAATGGAGGGTATACAGATACTACTCCCATATAAAGCAGTAGTGGGGTTAGCATATGACCCCAGAGTCCTCCTGGACTGTTCATTTCCACTTAGTTCCATGATGGAATAAAGGAAATGATATGTATGTTGATATTATTTATTTTATAAAAATTTAATTTATAAAATAAAATAAAAACAAAATAAATAAAAGAAATTGAAAATATTTTGAAATTGAAATCTGAATTTTTATATAAAATTTCGAAAATGTAGTTTAAAACTAGTTAGAAAAAGATTTTTTTTTTTTGAATTTTGAATTTTATGATGAAAGAGAAAAACACACAAAAGACACAAGACTTAAAATTTTTAGATCTAATGCTCCTAATTTTCGAAAATTTTTGGAGGGAAAATACCAAGGAACACTAAACTTAAAAATTTTAAGATCAAAACACAAGAAAGACTCAAGAACACCAAGAACAAAAGAAAGAACACCAAACTTAAAATTTTTAGAAAACCAAGACAAATTTTCGAAAATTAAAGAAAACTTAACAAGAAAACACCAAACTTAGAGTTTGGCGCAAGATTCAATCAAGAAAAATTATTTTTGAAAAAGATTTTAAAGAAGATACCCAATTATCAAGAACAACTACTAATGCTCCAGCCAATTGGGTAGTAACTTCAGTGTTGATTTTAAAGATGTATTATATTTATGGATAAAAGTATAATTTTTGAAAGTTAATGTTTTGAAAAAGCACAAGAAAAACAAGAAGAGACACAAAACAAGAAGAACTCAAGATCAACCAAGCAAAATAAACAAGAACAACTTGAAGATCAATGAAGAACAAAGAACGCAAGTTCAAAAATTTAAAGAAAAATATAAAATATACAATTAACACCAAACTTAGAACAAGACACTAAACTCACGAAAATTAACAATTAATTAAGAAAAATAATATTTTAGAAAAGAAATTTTTCTTTTTTTTTTTGAAAAGAAACTATCCTATCAGGATTTAATGACTTTATAACAATAAAAATAATTTATTCCTAATCTAAGAAATAAAATAAACCTTTACTTGTTCAAACTCGAACAATCCCCGGCAACGGCGCCAAAAACTTGGTGCACGAATTTGTAATCCGTACAACTAACCAGCAAGTGCACTAGGTCGTCCAAGTAATACCTTACGTGAGTAAGGGTCGATCCCACGGAGATTATTGGTTTGAAGCAAGTTATATTTATTTTATTATTCTTAGTCAAGATATTAATTAAAATTATCAGTTGGAATTATTAGAAAAATAAAAGAGTGTGAAATAGTTACTTGTTGTGCAATAATAGAGAATATGTTGGGGTTTTTAGAGATGCTTTATCCTCTGAATCCCTGCAATATAATGCTTATTCACTTTCATAAATTCAAAGCTCCTTCCATGGCAAGCTGTATGTAGGGAATCACCATTGTCAGTGGCTACCTCCCATCCTCTCAGTGAAAACGGTCCAGATGCTCTGTCACAGCATGGCTAATCAGCTGTTGGTTCTCGATCATGTTGGAATAGGATCCATTGATCCTTTTGCGTTTGTCATCACGCCCAGCAATCACGAGTTTGAAGCTCGTCACAGCCATTCAATCCTTGAATCCTACTCGGAATACCACAGATAAGGTTTAGACTTTCCAGATCCTCAAGAGTGGCCGCCATCAGTTCTAGCTTATACCATGAAGATTCTAATTAAGGAAGCTAAGAGATACTCATTCAATCTGATGTAGAACAGAGGTGTTTTTCAGGCACACGTTCATGGATTGAGGAAGGTGATGAGTGTCACGGATCATCACCTTCTCCATAATTAAGCGCGAATGAACATCTTAGATAGGAACACTCATGTTTGAAAGGAGAAATAGAAACAATTGCATTAATTCATTGAGACGCTGCAGAGCTCCTCACCCCCAACAATGGAGTTTAGAGACTCATGCCGTCAAAGTGTATAAAATTCAGATCTGAAAATGTCATGAGGTACAGAGTTAATCTCTAAAAGTTATTTAAATAGTAAACTAGTAACCTAGGTTTACAGAATATGAGTAAACTAAGATAATTGGTGCAGAAATCTACTTCTGGGGCCCACTTGGTGTGTGCTGGGGCTGAGACTAAAGCTTCTCACGTGCTTGGGCTGTTTCTGGAGTTGAACGCCAGGTTGTGACGTGTTTTGGGCGCTGAACTCCAACTTGTAACCTGTTTCTGGCGCTGGACGCCAGACAGCTGCATGATACTGGCGTTGAACGCCAGTTTACGTCATCTATCCTTGTGCAAAGTATGGACTATTATATATTTCTAGAAAGCCCTGGATGTCTAATTTCCAACGCCGTTGAGAGCGCGCCAATTAGACTTTTGTAGCTCCAGAAAATCCATTTCGAGTGCAGGGAGGTCAGAATCCAACAGCATCAGCAGTCCTTTTTTAGCCTAACTCAGATTTTTGCTCAGCTCCCTCAATTTCAGCCAGAAAATAACTGAAATCACAGAAAAACACACAAACTCATAGTAAAGTCCAGAAATATGATTTTTGCCTAAAAACTAATAATATTATACTAAAAACTAATTAAAACATACTAAAATCTACATGAAATTACCCCCAAAAAGCGTATAAAATATCTGCTCATCAAATGCCGCCATCAATTCTAGCTTATACCACGAAGATTCTGATTAAGGAATCCAAGAGATATGCGCCCGGTCTAAGGTAGAACGGAAGTGGTTGTCAGTCACGCGTTCATAGGTGATAATGATAATGAGTGTCACGGATCATCACATTCATCATGTTGAAGTGCAACGAATATCTTAGAATAAGAATAAGGCGAATTAAATAGAAAATAGTAGTAATTGCATTGAAACTCGAGGTACAGCAAAGCTCCACACCCTTAATCTATGGTGTGTAGAAACTCCACCATTGAAAATACATAAGTGATGAAGGTCCAGGCATGGCCGAATGGCCAGCCCCCAAAATATGATCACAGGATCAAAAATACAATCCAGGATGTCTAATACAATAATAAAATGTCCTATTTATACTAGACTAGCTACTAGGGTTTACAGAAGTAAATAATTGATGCAGAAATCCACTTCTAGGGCCCACTTGGTGTGTGCTTGGGCTGAGCTTGAGCTTTACACGTGCAGAGGCTTCTTTTGGAGTTAAACGCCAAGTTGTAACGTGTTTTTGGCGTTCAACTCTGATTCGTGATGTGTTTCTGGCGTTTGACTGCAGAATGCAGCATGAAACTGGCGTTGAGCACCAGTTTACGTCATCTAATCTCGAATAAAGTATGGACTATTATATATTGATGGAAAGCTCTGGATGTCTACTTTTAACGCCATTGAGAGCGTGCCATTTGGAGTTCTGTAGCTCCATAAAATCTATTTCGAGTGCAGGGAGGTCAGAATCCAACAGCATCAGTAGTCCTTTGTCAGCCTTTTATCAGAGTTTTGCTCAGGTCCCTCAATTTCAGCCAGAAAATACCTAAAATCATAGAAAAATACACAAACTCATAGTAAAGTCCAGAAATGTGAATTTAGCATAAAAACCAATGGAAACATCCCTAAAATTAGCTAGATCCTACTAAAAACTACCTAAAAATAATGCCAAAAAGCGTATAAATTATCCGCTCATCAATTGCCTTGTACCGTTTGATGCTGGTAATTGATTCTGTTTTGAGACTGAGTATTGATGGAGATTTGATTTGAGTTGGGTCGAAGGCCGTGTTTTAAGTTGATTTGGGTCGGAGGCTGAGTTGATTTTGATTTAGGTCGGAGGCCATAACGAGATATGATTATATGTTGGGCGGGCGGTTGAAATTGATTTTGTTATGAGATATTAATTGAGTTTTGAAAAGACAAACGATAATCACTACAATTGAAATCATTTTTCTTTATACATATCCTCTTATGACAATTCTTAGAAACTTCTTATTGAGAACCAGCAAGGACAATGTTCTTATTCCTACAGATTTTCCTTTTCAAGACGGACGAAGAGTTTAAGAAGTTTCTTCCTTGCATCTGATTTGTGTTCTATATTAATGTATATATTATAGTTTTTCCTTGCCTTTGTTATTATATCTTTGTAAGAGGGATAGGAGTCACAATGACATGTATACTTATAATATTTGTAAAGTTACTTGTATTGGAAGTCTGATATGTTTATATAAATTTATATGTATGAGAGTTATGATTGGAATTTGGTTATATATGCATGTTTGATAAATAAAAAATATTTTCGATTTTTCAAAGAAAATAACAATACAGTTTTGAGTTAAAGGCTCATATTTATTATTAAATAAATGGAAGTCGTCATAATATTCTCGCTATCAGAATGGCGCAGATGGAAGCGTGACATTCTGATAGTGAGGGTATTACACTACCTGACCATCTT
The DNA here is from genome assembly GCF_003086295.3 of Arachis hypogaea. Taxonomy (NCBI): domain Eukaryota; kingdom Viridiplantae; phylum Streptophyta; class Magnoliopsida; order Fabales; family Fabaceae; genus Arachis; species Arachis hypogaea. Next base: position 29,751,804 of record NC_092041.1, read on the forward strand.
GATGTGTAGGAACAGGACATCCATGCATGTCATCAAAAGGATGGTGAACAGATTTAGGATATAACTATGACAACAAAAAAGCATACGGTACATCAGGATCAAAGAGGGGGTGAATCTAGCGGGTGTTGAAAGGGATGATCTCTAACTATGTACTTACGGACTCAAGGTTCCGCGGCCACCACATAGAAGCTGTGAAGAATACGATTCCCGTACACATAAGGCTATTCGAACTCATAGAAGATGACACTCGTCTCCATATGAAGGGGGTAGGAAGAGAGGGATAAGAAATGGGGAGTTCTTAGTAGGGTCGGCGTGAAACAAATTAATTTGCTTTTTATATAACGGCCACGTGTCCTAGATCAAACCGATCACAACAAAAGAACATAGGCCAACAACAAACAAAAGCAAACAATAACATAACATACAACCACAAGAACGAATTCAAAACACACAAGAGACATACACAAATAAGTATGATGCATGTCTTGCTCTGGTGCAGATAATGAGCTCATCCGTCAGTTTTTGACTCGCGCCCGACATTACATCCTTACGAACGTTGTCTCTCGTTGCCATCGCTTCGGGGTACAGTGCCTGGTACACTTTTGGGTTATAGTGCCCGCACGCTCTTGGGTTATAGCATCGATATTGCTCCCACGATTAAAGTGACGGGTCACACTCTTGGGTTATAGTGCCCGTAACGCTCTTCGGTAATTGCCGAATAAATCGATGACAAGAAGAGTCATTAGTGTAGCACTTCTAACCACAATTATCTCATCACATAATCAAATACTTTTCAAAATATAATAATTTCTTATGCAGAATTCCACAATTTTTCTAAAATAATCAACTGAAACGGGTCATGAGATTTAACTTTAGAATCACTTTTCCGAATATCTCAAAGTTGTGTTTAAATTCTATTAAATACTTTTAAAAAAAATGCATAAATATGTCCACTAGACTAAAATACATAAATATGCTCAAACTTTCAAAAAGGCATATTTTGCAAGTTATTTTAATTAAACTGACTTATTTTAAAATTACTCTAAATAACTCTGAACTTTTATAAAAGAGCTCCCGTCTTCACTGATTATTTTATAAATTATTCAAAATATTTTATAAATTTTCAAATACCCAAAACTTCATTAAAATAAGTAAATTGGGTATGGTTCTTCCGTTTTCAAAATAAAACCGTTTTCGTTCAATTAGAGTCATATTTTTTCCAAAACCGTCTTCTACTTTAAACCCTTTATTACAAATAAAATATTTTTCTTCAAAAAAAAAAATCAAATTCAGTTAATTTCAATAAAATTTATATATTTATAAATAAATAATTTTCATTCATTAAATCTTTCTCTAAAACTAAGTCTCTGCTCTTTTTTACTCGAAATCTCCATTTAAAATATTCATTTAGCTATATTTAATCCCAAATCAACTTCCGACCGACAAAACTCAGCTACATACTATTTATATAACTCAGATTTCATCCAATTATTCAACAACAACATCTCAGTTTCCAATTACTCAACATAGCCGAATCACAACAATAATTCCACCAACAAATTCCGCTAAAATTTCAAAATCAATAATCACATAATTGAATAGCAAACATCAACAGACAACAATTCAACCACATATATTAATTAATTCATAATTTTAACCGATTAAAGAGTCAAACCCTACATCTGTGACGCGCAGAACACACACAAAATATCAGAGGAGGTTTTTGATCGGTCAAACGGAGTGAAAACGTCGAAAACTCGGTGGTTCCTCCCCTCCTTGGTTCGGCCGA